>NC_133101.1:9552384-9752384 GCF_022965805.1 Primulina eburnea
ATTTACACTGTCATGTCAACTCTCACATTTAAGAAAAATCACATACATGAACTCCGTATGTGCTAGTTACTGTCGATCCAAATTTATCTTATGCGAGTCTAATAATACTTTTAGACAATCACCAAGATCGTCAATATTACGTCCATAAAAGGGAACGTATAGGAGCTGACAACGGGTATGTATTTTAAATAATTGTAGTGAATAATTGGAGTGTTGTTTGGATTCAAATTGAAAGGTATGTGTGTGGATATATGGTTAGATTGATAGATAGATAATATAATATTATATAAAATTTAGAGAGATTACGAACAGTACATGAAAAAATGTAGTACAATTATGAGTGAATAGCGATGGATGCCGTTGGATTTTATTCATTGACGAGTGGACTTCTTAAGTAGCTGTCGCAGTTGATCAAAGAAATCAGTATCTCAATGGCTACCATCCGTTCTTGTTCTCGAGTACTCTAAAGAGAGCAAAAATTGGAAATATCTAGCATAACTGCAGGAAAATTAGGTTTAATATCTGAAAAGCTCAAGCACAAGAAGACTTTTTAAGAGACAAAGTGACATAGGAAATGCCCACCAATGAGTTTCAAATTAATTTGATCGGTTAGATAGCGGACAATCAGTTCTACTGATGAGATTGTGGAGCATGGAAGTGAGGAGTGAGAGTAGGAAAAAACTTATCCAACATCTAACAATAGGAAGCATCGACATGTTGAAAAAAAGGACATGTCAACATTCAATAAACTTGCAAACTCTTTGCAAAATCAATAGCTATAGTTTCAAACAATTTCAGTTTATTATGTAAATGGATATCAGACCCGACTCGACCCTATTCGACTCATGAAAAATATAACTTTTAAGTCACAAGTATTAATTCCCGCAGATATTTACCAAATCGACATATCACATATATAAATTATTGAGGTCCTCCCACAAAAAACCTATTCAATTACCCAAATACTTATAAGAGAGAATTTAACGAGTCATTTTGTGAAATTGATACCCGACCCGACTCATAAAAATATAATTTTCGTTATATGTTTATATGGAACGAGTCAACTCGTCCGTCTCAAAAGAGACCTACTCTATAAATTATACATTTGTGTGCATGTACAATAAACTTTTTATGCACACGTTTTGTGCGTGTATAGTCGTTTTTTGTATAGCTACTTTTGTTAAAAAAATAGAAATTAAATTTAAAAAACAAATTTTAATTTCTATGAATTTTAATAAGTTTCTTTAAACAATTAATTTATAAACTTTTAAATACACTAAATGTGTAAAACAAATAAAATTTGAATTAAAAAATTAAATAAAGTAAATAGGGGTATTTGATCAGGTACAAAAAAAAAAATTAAACAATATAAAATTCATCAAGAAAAATCATGTGAAGACCGTATGTGTTACTTCAGCTTATAGTCTATGGATTGATCATATATCAAGATCGGTAATAATAGTGATGGAAGCTGTTTGGATTTTATTGATTGACGAGTGGACTTCCAAGTCTTTCTTGACTTGATGAATCAATCTGTAGCATCCGTTCTTGTTCTTGACTACTATAAATAAAATAGAGCAAATATTGGAGTATAAATGGAGGAAAATATTGATGAGAACATCCCAAATATCTTCCATCTTATTGCTTCTTCTTCTCTCTTTGCTTTTGCTAAACACTAGCTTTTCCGCAAAAACGGAAGATGAAGCTCTCGTTCAGTGGAAGAGAACCTTGTCACCGTCTCCTTTTACCATTTCATGGTCCTTTGATAATCTCAGTAACCTTTGTAATTGGACAGGGATAACCTGCAATGAAGGGGGCTCCGTTTCCGATATAAACTTATCCCGTGCAAATCTTTACGGCAGAATTGATGGGCTCGATTTCGGTTTGTTCCCAAATCTCACCAGTTTCTATATCAAGGGAAACAACTTCAGTGGATTGATACCGTCTAGTATTTGAAATCTATCTACAATCATTTTCTTGGACCTCAGCCACAATTTCTTAGAAGGCATCATTCCACCTGAGATTGGGAATTTCACAGAGATTCGGTACGTTAGTTTCCTTTTCAACATGCTCAGTGGTGGGATGTTTTGTTTTGTAACCCTGGTCAAAGTTTTTTATAAAAAAAATAGCCCCCCATGTAGTAAACAAATACACTACATGAGGCTATTTTTTTTTAAAAAAATGTTGACCAGGGTTACAAAACAAAACAGCCCCAAATAGCCCCTTTGACTAAGAAATGCACAGATGACGAAGAGATGTTGCCACAACAAGGTGATGATGATGGTAGCATTTTGGATGGATTTACGTGGCAAGTAATTCTTATGGGATATGGATTTGGAGTAGTTTTTGGGATCATTTCAAGTCGTTTCGTTTTTTGATCTGTATTAATAGATTTGAGTTCTAAATTCAGCACTAAATAAATTGAGGTTGTGGATATGTACTATACAGTGTTATTCTATAGTTCTGACTACTTCCAAGAAAAACACAAAACAACTCATGTGAGACAGTTTCACATGTCAATTTGTGATACCGATATTCTAATAAGGTCACATATGAAAAATATTAATTTTTATATCAAAAATATTAATTTTTATTGTAAATATGGGTAGAATCAATCCGTTTCACGAATAAAGATATGTGAGATCTTGTCACAATATATATATTCGAAGAAAATTTATTGATGCTTATGTCTATAAATGTCAACTTCTTTTTATTACTTTTAATTACTTGAAACGAGGAAGTTGGAAATGCATATATATACAGAACAATGCTTTACTACTATATGCCTAAGTTATTGATATTGTTTTCTCTCTTTTAAAAACAATATATTTTTTGACAAAAATAAGCAATTATAAGATCACATTATGCTCGTAATTATTCAATGCATTTAACCTCAAATCACGTAAAGGTTTATCGTCATATATATTTTCTATTAAAGGAGTAAGTAAAAGGTTGAAGGACTAGCATAAAAAGAGCAACTCTAACAAGGGTATGAACTACTACATTTAGATTTTAAATAATTACGTGATCAGGAATATTATATGCATAAAATGGAACAAATAAGCCGGCAATGGGATTGTACAAATAAATTGTAGTGTTTGTGAAGTGACTGGAGTACTTTTGAAATATAAGACCTTGTAATTAATTATTCGGTAATTTAGTATGATTAGAATAATTATTGACTTGATTAATTATGTCAAAAAAATTTAGAAAGTGTGTTAAAATATGTATTTTAGAATATCCGAGTTAATGCGATATAAAATGCCTCCAGAGTTCAAATAACACACAAGAACAAAATAAATGCAAAATGAGATAAATTGACATACATTACTATTATTCGTAAATAAACGTAATACACATATAAGAAGAAAGAAAAAACTCATCCACATAATACACACATAAGAAGAAAGAAAAAACTTATCCCCAACACCTTTTCTCGTCACTACTCTTGCAACAATAGAAGAATCGTCATAACTTTTTCATCTGATGTTGAAACTCAAAATTTCTTGCACTACAAAAAAAAGAAGCTATCAGAACGGTTTATTTGACATGTAGGTACGGTTTTCCACCGCTCCTATAAATATTGCAACGGTTTCCCAAGCGCACTTGTTGCCACCATTGCTAGGACCAATTAAAGCGGTAGAAAAAACCGGTGGTAAATGTTGTCATCACCGCTCTAATAAGTCGGTTGTTGCCCCGGTTCGCCACCGCAGTAACATATGTTCTGTTGGTGCGGATGTCTAAACCGATCCGAATGCGTTATACCAGGTACGGGCAATACCCGATCTTGCAAATGAGGATGTTGAATCGGTTCACAACCGATTTTGAAACATGGATATTGCCACGGTGTTTAAGCCGATGCAAAAGGTGAATCCTAGGAGCAGTTTTCGAAACCGCTTCTGTTTGCAGGTATCAGGCACAGATTGTAAACACTCCTAAACGTGGGTTTCAAGAGCGCTTCTCTTCACCGATTCTATATGTGTGCATAGGGAGCGGTTTCAAAACGGCTCTTGAAAATCATACTTCGAAGCGGTTTTTGTGACCACATCTATATGTGTGCATGGGGAGCGGTTTCAAAACGGCTCTTGAAAATCATAATTCGAAGCGGTTTTTGTGACCACATTTAAATGTTATAATTTAGGAATGGTTAAACATTCGTTCTTACAAATCACGAGTCTTAACCAACCGACCACTGCATTAGCTTTCAATTCAACACATTGATTATTTTCTATTACAAAAATTTTATAATCAATACTTTTGATTTTTCATCCAATCCACTCGACAGCGCAAATAGATTTTTTTTATAAAAAAAAACATTTATATTTCCTTCTAAAACAAATCATTCCATAACTCGCATAATAAATAGATAAAATAAGTAATGTCATTTCATCATTAAAAAAAAATCAATATATAATCCTTACGAACAATCATTATCAACCAAACTAACATATCATTCAACTAAAAATATATATTATTTATTTCCAACCTTAATAATAATCCAAATTTCCCATTCCAAAATTCTAATTGCTACTATTCGGTTTCTCTCGTGGAGGAGATCTACGGATACTTTCTTGAGCATTTGAAGGAATACTAATATTTTGTTGCATGATTTCTGACAGCACACCTGCCAGCTACAAAAGAAAACAGATTTTACGTCATGTCATAATACAAGTAATTTTTAAAAACTCATTTGTTAATTTAAACATGTTAATACCTGTCCTGGCAATGTTTCGGGTACTCGAGATCCCCCGGAATTTCCGACCATCATACTTTGCATAATACGGGTAAAATTTTGGAATTGTTGTTCCTGCATTCGCCTCATTGATTGCTCCATCTCAAATTGCCTTTGTGCTTCACGTGCTTCCATTTCTGCCTGTAATCGTGCTTCTCGCTCTGCTTCTTTTGCCTTTATTGCTTTCTCCCATTGCGCTTATCTCGCTCCCTCCCTGGCTTCCATATCCTTTATTTTTTCTTCCATTTCCTTGAACTTTTCTGTAACATCCGAAGCAGTGTCATATCCTTGGCAATGGCTACGCTTATATTGCTCAGGAAAAACTTGGCTAGGCAGTGCACCAGCTCCTAAACATCGAACTCGCCCAGAATGCTCAGGCCCGAACACCTCGCTGCATAAAAAATTAATTAGTGTCATAAAATTTATAACTTCAGCAAAATTAAAATGTGCGCATTACCGAAATGCTTGTTCATGCACTTGTCTTGGATCTGTTCCTTCCGGCATGTCTTGGAGATGGCGCTTCACAGCCTCATTCAACAAAGCCTGTTACAAAAATTGTTAATAAAATTTTTTAAAAAAAATATTGAGAAGTCATTTTTAAAAATTGAAACAAAATTCTTACCTCATGTCGTATAGCTTCATCATCAATAGGAGCACCTCCTTTCTTTTTACTGCGACAACTTAATTCTAATAGTTCAATACGAGTAGGTTTTACGCCATTCTCCTGAAACTAATCAACAAATTGTGCCATCGAACTAAACTAACACCAACTATATTCTATTCACTTTAATCAATACTTAAATTCCCATAAAATATAGAACTTGCGAATTAAAATCATATAGAACTTGTAAAAACAATCATTATATATAATGCTTACAAATTTATCTTCCAAAGTTGGAATATTTATGCGTCCTTGTGCATGAATTCTTTGTTTTTTATGAGCATTTTCTCTATTAATTTTTGAAGTTCTCTGCAATAATTTCACAAAAAAAGCATCATATACACGCATTTAAAAATAAAAACGATAAATTGATTACTACTACCTCATTCTTCTTCCAATAGTCACATAAGGTTTCCCAAACCTCGGGTGTCAGCTTATGAGGGACAGGACGAATTTGCAAAAGCTCATCGAAAGGAATATTTGGGTCATAAGACGTTGCCTTGACTTCGGTCCTCCATCGCCTCCATGCAGCTCCCATGATTTGCATCACAATATTTCTGTGGCGAGTAGGGATACAAAAACGTGCCTACAAACATTAAACAAATTATATTAATTTCAATTTCAAGTTTGGAACTAAATGCTTCTCGACTTACAGTTACAGATCCCCACGCAAGATCCAAACGATTCTTAGGTATTTTCCTCCAATCTAGAAAACTAAGGGGCAACAAGTTTCCATTCCGAGCAATCGTTCCCACAAAATTTGAAAGCGTGGGTTGCATTTCTCCATAAGGTTGGCCCCTTTCATTAAATCTTACAACCAATAAGTCATTGGGACCTAATGAATGAACATCCCTCATCACTGTCCTACCACGTGTATTTTGGCTCCTTTGAGATGAACCTAAAAATGTATTTAAAATATAATATTATTTCATTAAAAAAAATGTTACTTCATTGTTGTGAATTAAATTAGCTATTTTTAAAAAAATTCCAACCTTCCTCGCCATGCTCAACATTGTGTTGTAACTCCAATTCAGTATTTGGTGTTTCCGATGGAGAGTGCGGAGGTGTTACAACTTGTGATTCATTTTCACCATTTAGTCCTCTATTACTTGATTCTGCTCTTCTAGATCTTCCTCTAGTATTTTGAAGCAACTTTTGAATTCTTTTGTTCACCATTTTCAAAGTGAAGCAATTCCTACAAGAATAGACAACAAGTGTGATATTTTTCAAAATATTATTACCAATCTTCCAAATAAATAGAAAATTAATTACGCCTAAAACGATATGGTAGTCTAGAATAGTCACCCAAAATAATCAGATTCAAAAAATTATTTATATATATAATTTAAGCGAGAAATTACCTTCAAGAAACCTTGCAATGTTCTCCGATCCCTGAGAAGTATATGTACAACGAGAGTAAGCTATATATATCACTACATTAGATAGGCGGGTTCTGGAATCAAACGCGGGAATTGTGAAAAGGATTAGAAAAATAATGCGGGGACTTTAAAAAAAAAAGAAGGGAGCCAGCTTTCAATTCGTTGCCGATAAATATACTATTTTATTGTTGATTTTGGTAAATTTTTGTGATAAGAATTGTACTGAACCAAATCTCATTATTAAAATTGTGCAGGCCAATTGGATTTTAATGAGTGGAAGCGAGAAATTACCTTCAAGAACCAAAGCCGTTGCACTGTTCTCCGATCCAAAGCCAGAAATTACCTTCAAGAACTGATAAGAATTGTACTGAACCAAATCTCATTATGAAAATTGTGCAGGCCAATTGGATTTTAATGAGTGGAAGAGAGAAATTACCTTCAAGAACCAAAGCCGTTGCACTGTTCTCCGATCCCTGCAAAGTTTCTGTACAAGAGAGTAAGCGATATATATCAGTAGCTACATGGTAGGCGGGTTCTGGAATTAATTAAAGCGGGAATTGTGAAAATGATTAGAAAACTAATGCGGGACTTAATTAAAAAAAAGGGAGCCAGCTTTCGTTTAAGATAAACATGCCATTTTATTGTTGATTTTGATAAAATTTTGTGATAAGAATTGTACTAATCCAAATCTCATTATTAAAATTGTGCAGGCCGATTGGTTTTTAATGAGTGGCAAAATTTGGAAATTATTTAGGATCCATTGTGAAATCCATTATTTGCAACAGAATATTTTAATTTCCAAGATTATAGTCGGTTTATAATTTTTTTATGTTTAAATTCCAAGATTATGGTCAGTTTATATTATGTAAGAAAAAAATTATCTATCATTTAATAATAATTAGTGTTTAAAAAAATCATTTAAAAATAATACTAATAATAAAAACGATTTATTATGCTTTTATAACAATATATTAAACTAAATTATATAAAAATAATTTACATTGATTAAAAATTTGCATAAACTTTTTGTTTATTTAGACATTATTTTAAAAATATGATTTATTAACTGATTTTACTCTATATTATCAAAACCAGACCGATAATCGAACCGGTCAATATTTCAAAAATGATTCAACCGGTCCGACCGATTACAATATTTTAAAAGAATGATTTATTAACTGATTTTACTCAATATTTTCAAAACTGATGCCAAATAATCACATAATATAAAGGGGGTGAATCAGTCGGACCAATTTTTAACCGGTTTGAGGTTGGTCCAACGCATTCTTAACCAGTTTGACCACTAACAAGGTTTATAGACTTGGTCCGATCCAGTTTTGGAAACATTGTTCTATTATATTTGAGGAAAAAGAACAATTTTATGAAAGGTTTCAAGCTAAACAATATCTATTATTTAAAAGTTTAAAATAATATAATTATTTAGGTATATAATATTTTTTCGTTATTTAAAAAGGCATTAGTTTATTTGATGATATAGTTACACATTATATAATCTGTAATGACACATACAAATGTCTTCTATACTAGTATATAAAGACATTGAGAATTGTCATTAATAATTGTTTATAATGATTTTTTGAAATGTATCCATATGAGTTTTACAATGACATTTTTTATGTACATGATTTAATCTTCTATTGTGACATAAAAAATGTCATATTTTATGAAATGTCATCAATTTTCAATATTTTCATGATATAATATTCAAGGTTATAACAAATTAACATAAATACAAATACAAAATTTTAAAATTGAAATTAAATTGCTAATCAATAATTGTCATTAACTTTGCAATCTTTAATGTATAAGACTGACAAATTTGTTACCCCGAAAAACATTTAAATTTAAACCCCAACAAATGTACCAAATGTATTTAGTTTGAAAACTAGCAAACAATTAAGTCTTGTAAAGCAAAACATAAGCAAACTTGTGACTCATCTTCATTCTTCAACCATCTCATCTTAATCAAAATCCAATATTCTTGTCCCTACAATAAAAATTCATATATTTGTATGAATGAAATAAAATTAAAGAAGCACAAAATAAGGATGTCTGATGAAGAGCAAAAACCTGCTAGTTTTTAAACTAAATACACTCGATGAAGCTGCAAGGAGAAAAACCTGCTGAGTATTAATGTCAACACCAGAAAGCCAACACCCAAAACAAGGATGTGAATGATACCAACCGACCACCATCTGAGGTCTGTAACACAGAAAAGTGATTATGTCAACTTTACACATCATGGACAAGGAAAAATCTAAATAATATCAATAAGAAAATTTTCTATAAGATCCAGTAATCATTCATAGATCAATATGATGCAAACCTTTCTACAATCTTAGAGGAAAATACCAAAATACCTTGGCTGGAGTCTTCACCAAAAGACATTTTTTCCCACCTTTACTTGACTTCTTGGTTTTTTTCCGCAAGTCCTTCCATCTTGAGAGGTTACACACTTTGCAAGCTTGTTCATTCTTATTTTCTCTCCAATAAATCATGCAATCATTTGGACAAGCATGTATTTTTTCATACCCAAGCCCAAGTTTAGAAATTAATTTTTTAGCCTCATAAAAAGAATTAGGTACTTGTGCTTCAGATGGAAGTGCTCGGCGAAGAAACTCCAACAATGTCGTGAATGATTTATCACTCCATTTCCCACTCACTTTCAACTGAAATAACTCAACAAGGAACGTCAATTTTGAAAACTCCGTACATCCGGCATGCAGTGGTTGTTTAGAATCTTCTACCAATCGATAAAAATCTTCAACATTAGAGTCATACCCCATATGACTTGTTGATGCACCAGCGTAGTTCTCATTATTCATAACCGATTCTTCCGGAATCCCAAGTGCTTCACGTAACATATCTTGTATCATAGGTTCATGATTAGCCATACTAGAAACCTCATTAGAAGAAGCCGGAAGATCGTTGCTTACGCTATCATGAGATTGTATAATAAGTTTTTCTCCGTGAAAACTCCAAATACGATAATCTCGTAAAATACCATTTATCAACAGATGTTCGTGTACTGTCTGACGATCATGATTCAATGAGTTTATGCATTTGCGACAAGGACATGGCTTTGTGTCTTCGTCATTTGTGTGATCAAATGCGTAACGTAAAAAGTGTAGGACTCCAACCCGATACTCAAGACTACCGTGGGGATAGTCCATCCATGCCTTCTCCATTCGAACCTATTAAATTATTTTAACTAATTCAAATACATATATGTAATAATGAATGCATCGAACAGTAAATGATATGATAAAGAAAAAATCATACAAGGAATTTTAAATATCTATACCATACTAATCGAGTACAATAATTTTTAAACTTATCAAATGCGAATATAATTCAACTAAAATCAATTAAAATCACATTCTATGTTTCTAAACTGAAGAATTTTTGCCAACCATTGTCCAAAAAAATCTATTTCTCGTCTAGTAAAAATGTTGGAGGTTTACTAAAAGTTTTAGGTAGAACACAAGTACTCAAAGTTTCATACATTCATTCAATACAAAACAAGGGCAGAATCTGTTTTCAGCCCTCCATTCAAACTTTTAAATGAATTTCTCGGGTCATTGCTTGATGAATTAGTATGAAATTGATTACGCTGTTTTAGCGGGCGGTAAGGTACCAAATAGGTACAATTTCAGAAACTTGGAAAACATTAACTGATTTTATATGTACAATTACAGAAACTTGGAAACTATCAAATAGGGATTAACTTGCAATCTTTTAAAAAAATATTTTTTTACAGCTCTTAAATTATTTTAAAAAGAATTAGAGAACATCTTTCTTTGAAATAACATAGATTTCGATACTTTGAGCAAACTACTAATATGCTAGCTTCATTCAACTAGAAAAAATAATCAGCAATCCTGCGCAGCTAGGCAGCAACAAAATGATTTAATCCTTAAGTACTCGAAGTCGGCAGAATCTTAAATAGGAGACATGGTGCAAGGCAAAAACGATCTGTAACGAAATTAGAAGATGAATTACATGAGTATTACCTGTACAAGTGAGTTTATTTCCGGCAGCAACAGCGCAGAAATTGGATTGTTATTATTTTTTGAAGGATCTCGGAAGCTTGGATTTTTAAAAAGAAAGAAGAAGAATTCACGTTTGCGGCGAGTATGTGAGGCGTAGGGTGAAAAATTGGGAAATTTGGATCGGCGAGTAATTTGGATCGGCGAGTATGTGAGGCGTAGGGTGAAAAATTGGGAAATTTGGATCTGATTGTGTAAAATATATCAGAATTTGTAGCAGCGGTTCACGTGACCGCTTCTTACGTCTCATAAACCGCTGCTAACACATTAAAAATGATACGGCTCTCAAATTTCACGCCGATAGGAGCGGTTTTGGATAACCGCAACTACATTGCATTGCGGTACGAGCGGGTGTAGTGAACCGTTGCGGAAGGTGCTCTTTCGCAGCGGTTCCACAACCGCTCCTAAAATTCGAACCCAGTACAAACGGTTCCGTCACACCGCTCTTGCTGATACACTTATTCGGAGCGGGTACGCAAACGCTCCTGGCAGACCGATCGTAATACATTGTTTTTTTTGTAGTGTTGAAGGGTTTTATTCTCCACATCCGTAGCTTCGATTTGAGCTATGAAACACTGTTTTTGTTATCTTTCAACATCCTATTTCTATTTACCCAAGTAAAGTGGAAGCAATTTTGAACTATGCAAGACCGACCAGTGTGCCAGAGATTCGAAGTTTCATGGGTTTAACTGGTTATTATTGAATTTTTTTTAAAAAAAATTGCTAAACCTATCATTCAGTTGACTTATAAAAATCAGATATTCACTTGGTTTGATGAATGTGAGTCAAGTTTTGTTGAATTGAATGAGAGATTGACTTCTGCACCAATTCTGATCATTCCAAGTAGTTTGTGAGACCCCGAAAATAAAATAGCTTTGATGGCATTTTGATAAATAAGTTGAAAAATATTCAATTTATTTTGATGGAATTTTCGTAAATAAGTTAAAAAATAATGAATTAAATTGAAGGACAAAATGGTAATTATTGACATATATTGATTATATGAAGTCCAAATGATTTGAGATTTGAATATAGTGTAGAAAGCTCAAAGATATAGAAGTTTCATGTTTTGAGTTTTGAAAAATTGGATCATTTGACTGATCCAAAGGGATATATCGATGTTAAAATGTTAAATATTATATAATAGTATAATATAATATAATATTAAAAAAATAAAAATAAAAATTTTATAAATGAAACTTACTAGAAACGTGAGTTTCATTCTTCGGAAAGCAGAGGAACGAGAGAGGTGAGAGAAATTAGGGTTTTTGATTTTCTTTTCGACCGTGCAACTTATCGGGTTATCCAATCGACGAACCGACTTCAGTTCTGGGATCATTGACACGAGTTATTCGATTTGAGGTATAAATTTTATATTTTTGGTGATGTTTGAAATTCGTCGATTTTTGGAATAAATCCGATAAATTGTTAAATCATACAGAAATTGAAGATTGTTGAATAATGTATGATTTTAACGAAGAAGAGATGATTATAGTGATGTTATTTTGAATTATTCCCAATTTATTATAATTAGAGAATTTTAATCGTTGGATTTATATTGAAGAATTATTTGTTAGTTATTATTAATTCTAATAAATATATGCGGTAGAATAACCGACAAGAAATTAAGTTTTGAAGTCGGAATTGAATTATGCTATGATTTAAATTTGATATGAATTTTTGAAGTTTTAAAAGATATTTGAAACTTATATTGATGATATTGAATGATGTTAATGAATGAAATGAATGTGTTATTGATGTAGATAAAGATTATTATACTGAAATCTTCAAACTACATCGATTGGAACGAATAATTGAGGTATGTTGCGACCGGGTAACATACGACATGTATCTGTATTATATGATATATGTTTGAATGATTGGATTGAGAATACATGTCTATATGCCTTATTTGTTGAGTTTATGTGGCATACATGACATGCACGTTGAACTATGATCCTTGGATATCTTGATATGATTGGATTTGATTCTGGGATTTGTGAACACGATGCTATGTTTGGCATTATGTGGCCCTTAAAACATAGACATTCGTGGTCCCGATGATTGATTGAGATTTGGGATTTGATGGCGCTTTGTCGATGCTATCATACTAGTATCCCTGATTGAGGCCGGTGTGCCAGCTCGAGCATTGATTTGATAGCGATTCGATTGATTCTGACATGTGCTCAGTGGATGGGCATTTGACCTGATACCTCCACGACATACATGCATTGCATATCATATATCATTGTTTAGATATCTGTGGTATATATTGTGGTTGCTTCAGACTGAGCTTTGCTCACCCCAGAGGGGGCTGTTGTTGTCTTTGTATGTTGACAATGACAGGTACTCCAGGTTATCAGGAGACCGGGGATGGTACTTCTGGAGAGAGTCATATCTGAGTTGAGTTGAGGTTTAGTTGTTTATCCCAGTATATATATGTAACGTCCCGAAAATCGGAAAGTCCACGTGGACCACATGCATGCAAAATATTAAATTTCTTTGGTATTTTATTAAATTCTTTTAAAGCATAAAATGCATATTTATTTCATTAATTTGTGTTTAATTATTTTATGCATAATTCATGCATGATAGAATTTAATTCATGAAATTTTAAAAGTTCATGCATTGTATTTCTCGCTCGAACGAGGAATGGAGACCGGAGAATTTTCAGAAAAATTATTTTATTATATGATCTATTTTTATAAATTACTTTAAAGCGTTTTTAAGGGTATTTTCAAAAATGGGAGTTTATTTGGGTATTTTTACCCGCAAGATTTTATTTTTAACGGTACGCAAATTTTATTGATTCGGAGGACTTTTTAAGGGTTCGGCTAATATTTTCAAAATCTTTTCAACACGAAATATTTTTCGGGAATGCGTTTGAATTTAATGGGCCTACTTTTAAGTTTATTGGGCTTAATTAGCTTTTAAACTTTTAATTGTTATTTTAAAGCCCAATATCTAGTATTTATCTGTTTAATTACTACCTAAAGAGCCCATTTAACCTAACCTAATATCTCCACCAGCCGACACCTTTCATTTTCAGAGAACTCCCCTCGTTTTCAACCCCCAAGCAGCTGAAAGCATCGGTGTTTGGCTAGTTTGTGCAAGAAAAGTCCATCCGGGTTCGCTTGTCTCAATCTTGCTCTTCAAATCACCAAATCACGCGTTCGTATCATTCTTTACGCATCATACACGATACATACTTGTTGTAATGTGTTTATTTATCTGTGAAATTCCCGATCCAACGTGGGTGTGCATGGTTTTCGATTTCTCAAGAGTTCTTGCATTTTTCAGTTGTTACTCACGTTCTCTGGTTTTGGTTGTCTAAGGGCTGCGGTTCAGGGTTGGTAGTGACTGATGTAGGGACCAAGATGTCGTTTGAGGAATAAAATCAAGCGTTGATTCCGTAGGGGGAGAGATCGAGGGCTGTTTCCTAGTAGTGCACGGCTGGGGCTGTGGTTTGGTTAGGGGGTGGATCGGGCGAGGTGATGGCTGGACCAGGGCACGGACCAGACCCTGGTGGGTCTGAGTCACGGCCCAGCAAGGCCATGCCACTGCTGGAACCACTGGGCTAGCCGGCCGCACGCATTCAGCAGGGGGAAGCTCGAGTGGAGTGTTGTGAGGGTTGGTGTTCGCTACTGCCGAGCGATCTTGCATGGGACTATTAGCGTGGTTCTGTTAGGTGGCTGGGGGTCTGGTCTAGATCCTTGGGAAGCAGGTTCGTGGCTGATGCGACGGGAACAGCTTGGAGGCGTGAGTTTAGGGAGAAAGATTTGTATGAGGTGGCTAAATAGGATAGGACCGAGGGCTTTGGGTTATTCTTGAATTTCAGCCGTGGGTTGGAGGACCTAATGACATTGATTTAGGACCTATTTAGTGTTTTAAGATATGACAAAAAGTTGGGGAAAAATCTGGTTGTGTTTCGAGTCGATTCGGGTTAAAACCGAGACCCTGGTTCGAGTTTTAAAACGAATCGATTAAGTTTAGTTTCGGGCTCGAATTTACGTTTAGGAATATTTTTAAAAATGTTTTGGGATATTCTAAGGAGTTTGGTAAGCTTCGGGTGAATTTTAGAGGTCCAGGGTTGAAACGATAATTTTTGGGTTTTCAGGGGCAAAATGGTCATTTTCCACCCGGGGTGAGATTTTGGTCATGGCAGCGCCCTTAGTTCAAATTTATGATATTTTTAAATGTTTATGCATTATGTCTGCAATTTTTAAGCAATTACGATAAATACGTTGGATGCTTGGTTTAAAGAAAAAGTACGCATATGCATTTTTATCAAGTGATGAAAATGACGATATTTTTGAACGACGTGATTTGGTTGTGACTGACGATATATATGTATACGATGACATGAGATATGATGAGCTGAGGCCCGGGCTCAGTGGCCGGGTAATGTTGTCGCTGATGTCCCTTGCCGTCGGGTACCACGGTTTTTATAGATGGATCCATCGATAGAGCTGATACGAAAGTCACAACTAATGAACTGAATTCAATTGAAATAAAATGTTTAAGTTTATGATGACACAATGAGTTGTTTTGACATGTATATGATAATATGAGATGACATGATTTGACACGTTACGCTTTTACACGACACGATATGTTCATGATTTTAAGCTCATGAAATGTATGTTGAATATGTTATTTTTCACTGCTGTGTGCCTGTATATGTACTTGCTATTCCTGGTACAGGTGTGTTGAGTCTTTAGACTCACTAGGCATGTGTGATGCAGGTGAGTTCGATGTCGAGGAGACTGGAGGTGCTGGACTCTGAGTCAACGGACCTGGTGGGCGACACGACCCGAGGACTGCATGTTTTCCGCACATTATGATATTATGAGCTTTGAGTAGACAAGATAATTTTACACGTTTTTATGATACGATGTTGATTTTCAGGATTTTACTCGTTTATTTTATTAAGCATGATGGTGGGCCGAGTCGGCAATATTTTAAACTGCTATATTTTTACTGTCAAATATTTGCGATTATTTTTAAATGCCATATTTTTCAGTAGGGTTATGCATGCGATTTATTTAAATGTTATTTTCGAGAAGGAGAGTTATTTAAAAAAAAATTTATTTCCGCACTTTTAAAAGGAGTAGACGTTACAATATATGTATCTATATACCGGGGTATGTCCCGAGAATATGAGTTGTTGTATGTATTTGATTTGAGTTATGTGTGGGCATATGATGTGATATAATATACTATTTTAAGTATGCTAAATATCGTTGATACGTTTTTGGGCTCATTGTAAAGAAAATTTTAACTCGGGCACCACACAGTTCATGAGGATTTGTTGTCTGCATTGATGCATCAAGTCGAGCTCTAGGTTGTGTTCTAATGCAACATGGCCGAGTTGTATCCTATGGTTCTCTTCGGTTGAAATCGCGTGAATCTAGATATCATGTCCATGACTTGTAATTGGCTGATATTGTCTTTGCACACAAGATTTAGAGACATTATCTCTTTTGCGAGTAATTTGTAATTTATTCATATCATAAAAATTGAAATACATTTTCTCTCAATCAAATCTAAAAATGAGACCTATATGTTGGATGGATCTTTTGAAGATTATGATTTTGATGTAGCGCCCAAAAACTAATACACGTAAACCATATTATTGATTGAATTAATTTATTTATTTAGTTAATAATTTAAGCAATGCATGCTATGTGTTAAATTATTTCTTTTATTATGCAATTTTATTATATTTAAAATGTTTTCATGAATTTTAGTTTTCAGACGAATGTTCGATACTGAACTGAGAAAAGAGACCGAATACGATTAAAATGTTAAAAATTTAAAGTTATATTTTTATTTTAAGTCAAGAAAATAGTATTTAAATGATTTATAAATTTTAGCATTTTTAGGACTAAATTTAATTTATCGAGTGAGATAAAAGTATGTTAAGCATTTTAATTAGCAAAATTATAAAATAAGAGATTTAAATATGTCCATTTGAAATAAAATGTTTTAATAATTATTTGTATGACTTAATTAATCAAATTAGATAGTATTTAATTATGGGTGGAATTTTAAAATTGTAGGATTCTTAGTTTTGAAAGGCTAAATTAATAATTTAAATTGTAAGGGATTAATTATTGAATTTAGTTAGTGTTTTATTTAAACTAAAACACCTAATTTAGTTAGTATTTAAAATCTTGCTGGTTTTGGGGCAGGGCTGCGGGTCTGGACAAAAAAGGGCTTAACCAGGGTCATATAAGATGTCTAAGGCAATGGTCTAGGTCGTGGTTAGGGGCTGGTGCGAACCGTGGCTAGGATAGAGTCGAAGGGAGATCACGTGGGTATTGTGGTTCGAAGTGCTACCTGCGTGCTTGATTCTTGCCGAAGAGTTGGCTTAGTGATTAAGGGTCTTAGGAAGTGACCCAGGGCTGGTCAGGGGTCCGAGTCATGGGTTAGTAAGTTGCTTAGTCATAGTTCTAGTCCCGAGTCGTTCGGAAAGTTGTAAGCTATTTTAATTAATTCGAGAATCGTATGTGTCCGAGTGTATCTTCGGGGCTATGTTTAGTTGGTTAAATATTGAGGTTTTGACGCATGTCCAGGGCGTTCCAACGAAGTTCACGATGTTCGTAAATATGTATCACGTGAAAAATAATTATTTTTGAGCTATGCGATTTGTCTTGTGGCCAAATTATGTTACGGGTTTGGAAGCCGGATAACGTGTCCGGGGACCTCTCCAACCTCGTCGGAGGATTATGTTATGTTAGGGAGCGGACATCCAGTCCAAGGGCTGTAGTGATCCCTGCCGGCCCAGTACTGCGGTTTAGTTTGATCAAACTATTTATGTGTATGGGTCACTTGCATTGAACAGAACTCTAAGCAAAATGATTTACGATTACGATGATTATGACGAGTGCGAAAATATGCTTTTTATGAAATAGTTTATGCAGGAAAGTTGCATTATACATATTTATGCTCATATTATGCTATGTACGAGCTATGTTAAAATTGCATGGATTTTTATTACGTATTATTTGTTATTCACGATTTATGCATGCTGAGTCATTAGGCTCACTAGACTTGATCGATGCAAATGATGTAGTTGAGGAAGCTGAAACTGATGACCAGTGAGCAAGCTTGGACTAGCGACAGGACAAACCCGAGGACCTTATAGTTCACTAGCATTTTAATTATGCACATTTTAAATTATTTAATCTGATTTTATTGCACTGATTTTGTTTTACTAATATGCTAAACTTTTTATATTGTGTTGGATTTTTTAAATTATGGTGGATGTTTAACTCGGATTTTATGGTTGGGGTATTTAAGAAGGATGGAGTTTTAATTTTAACTTTAATTTAGTACGAGTCGAGATCGTTATTTATTTCACGAGTTATATATAATAAATAATTTTGTCGAGATCGTTATTTATTTCACGAGTTATATATAATAAATTATTTAATAAGAAATTTTTTAAATTTTTCCGCAAATATTAAAGTATTAGTATTTTAAGACACGGTTCATCACATTTGGTATCAGAGCACAAGGTTTCCTGATATAGAGTTTTTGCCACTGCTAGTTACAAGAAGCTCAGGAAATCACGCTTCAAGTCTGTAAGTTTTTACGGTTTTAAACGCATTAAGTGTTCAGTACGAGTTTTTTTAACTACATGTTTAAGTTTGAAACCATTTTAACATGATATATGAGTAGTTCGGTTATGCATGTTGATTACGTGTTGGGTTAAATTGTGAAACAGTATGCTTCCTAGACGCGTTATTGACTGTGAGGGCCGTGAGGCTCGTGAGGATGAGATAGTTTCCCCTCCACGTCCACCACTAGACCTTCAGGCTCAGATGCTGGCGGGCATGATTCAGTTCTTTGCACAGTTTTCCAAGAACAATGCTGAGGTGGATAGAAGGACGAGACTTGAGGTAGTATATGAGCGATTCCATAAGATGGACCCTAAGGATTTTTGGGTACGACTGATCCTATGGTGGCCGAGGGATGGATTAAGTCCATACAGATGATCTTTGCCTTTATGAAGATATAGGATGCTGACAGATTTAGGTGTGACACCCTGACCCGAAACAATAAAAATACAGCGGAATTTAAAATTTTCTTACACTGGAATGAGTTTCAAAATACATTTCATAAAAATGTTTACAAAATAAATACATGATCATTCAAATGATTTAACAAAAATACAAAACAATCATTCCTATGATCATGTCCCAAAAATACTTGTAAAACATCATCCTTCCAATCTTCGTATGCATATGACCTCTGACCACAGTCAACGTCCTGGTCCGTCGCTCTTATCTGCATCACATGAAATAACTGAAATGAGAATAAATCTCAGCAAGTGGAACTCTACATAGCAATGATACATAGTATACTCTGTAAAACATGACTTTGAAATCATAAATACCATCAACTCTGAAACATGAATACTGTAGCAATAACTGTAGCAATAGCATAGCAATAAGATAACAATACGATGGTATTTCTCTTTTCTCTGGTTGGATTGATATCAATAGTATCTCTGACTGTGGTGCTCGTATCCCAAATCGATATAAACCGATAACTCTGAGGGATATAAGCCTATGGGCGTTGATCAACTAATTGCATGCAATTCTCTGGCTATGTATTTATCAATCCAATATAAACATTTAAACTCTCTCTTGGCTTTAACAATCACTTTAAAACTCTTTATTTTCTCTTTTATTCCCTTTGAACAATAATGAGACATAAAATGCCTCCAATATACATATCAATGAAATCAATACATAAACATGAATCAAATGAAGGGAATAACACATTAAAACCTTTGAAACACAATACATATAACATCATGTGAGTACAAAGGATGAAATTCCACTTACAAACCAATAGAACACCTCCAAACTATACTCTTGGTACACCACCTACAACAATAATCCATAAATAACACCAACATCAACTCTATAATCCAATAATCAAGCCAAAACAACACTCCCAAATCATCTCTTTCCCAAAACAAGAGAAAACACTACCAAAAACTTACCTTAGCTTCCTCTCACCACGTAGAAGCTCGATCTCAACTCGGAAATCCAAACAAACCCAAGAATCAAAGGTAGGAAATGAAATGAAATGAAGGAAATCCTTGTTTCTAGAGAGGAAAAACGAGAATGGAGGAAAGGTAAGGTGAAAAGTGAAGTCAACTCAACCAAAAAGCAACTTAAAGCTTCGCCCATACCTCAATAATGCAAGACCGCGGGTGCGCTCTAACCAGCACCGCGGGTGCGCTACGCTCTCGGCCACCAAAAATAAAATCCATGCACGATGACCGCGGGTGCGGTCCTGCAAATACCGCGGGTGCGGTCTCACCGCAGGTGCGGTCCTTGCACTGCCGCGGGTGCGGTGATGTCACGGCCAAACTCCTAAAATCCAATAAATGAGACCGCGGGTGCAGTCCCTACAAAGAGTGCGGGTGCGGTACAGCTTCGTCCAAGAAGCAATCCAAAGCAACTAAAATCAATCTGAAACACTGAAACAACGCAACCACCAACAACCAACACATCAACCAAGCCACAAACAATAATACCAACTAAACTATAACCCATAACACAACTCTAATCATCTAAATTATAAAACCCAATAAACATACAAAAACTTAAACCGTATCGTACACCGGGCTCGGCTATTACAATCTCCCTTCCTTAGAGGAATTTCGTCCGCGAAATTGACGTCACTACACGAACAACTCAGGATACCTCTCTCTCATCTCAACCTCTGGTTCCCACGTAGCCTCTTCTATCACATGATTCCTCCAAAGGACTTTAACAATGCCGATCTCTTTGTTCCTCAAAACTCTAACTCTGCGATCCAAAATCTGAATCGGAATCTCTTGGTATGTCAAATTTGGCGTCAAGTCCAATGGCTCGTGGCGAAGAACATGGGAAAGATTCGTAATATACTCTCCTGAGCATCGAAACATGAAACACATTGTGAACTTTGTCAAAGGCAACATAGAATCCCAGCTACCTGGATAATCGATAGTACAAGCTCTGAGCATATCCTCTAGAATCTAAATGACTCTCTCTGATTGACCGTCGCTCTGAGGGTGATAAGCTGTACTAAATGCTAACCGCGAACCCATAGCTCTAAGCAAACTCTTCCAAAACTCTGAAGTAAATCTAGGGTCACGATCAGACACGATCGACACAGGAACACAGATACAACTTCTGAAGGTCACCAAACCATCACCATACACTCTAAACTCTAAGGTACCTCTCTCCTCTGCTCTAGCTCTCATCTCTATCAACTGAACCTCGTCAGTCTGCTCTCTACGGATCCTGTCCGTCAATGTAGCCCTAATAACCAACGCTGATAAACGAGCAATGGTCCCCGGAACCATCAAAGCAATCACAAACTCCCTATCTCTGTCCAGAGGAAAACCCGGCACATCAATCTCAATTACACCAACAAACTCTCTCACCACGTCCATAACATCAATATTCAACTTAACCATACTATCCACATCAACAATAGAAGCCAAAAACCCATCACAACCTCTACACAGCAATCTCTCAGCCTCAAGACAAGAACTAAAAGGAAGGACCAGCGAAGTACCTGCACTGGCGAGCGAACCTCCCTTAATGCTATCATCTGCAAAAGTCACCGTCTTAGCAACGCAATCAATCACTGCACGATAAGTCGATAGCCAATCCATGCCAAGAATAACATCAAAAGCAACCATCGGGATCACAATCAAATCAGCAAAGACCTCTCGCTCATCAATACGAACAGGGCATGCAAATACAATAGACGTCGGGCACAAGACATCTCCCGAAGGCAAAACAACATTGAATTGGAGGGGAATAACAGAAGGAACTATACCCAAAGATCTCAAAAACAATTCAGACATAAAAGAATGAGTAGCACCAGTATCAATCAAAGTCGTAGCTACTCTGTCTGAAATTAAAATAGCACTAGAGATCACAGAAGAATCATGATTAATACCTTCCTTGGTCATCGAAAAGATACGACCCTGCACCTTCTCTTGGCTAGCTCCCTTAGGACAGTCTTTGGCAACGTGGCCTGCCGTGCCACAACGATAACAAGAATAAGTGCCATATCTGCATTCTCCCCAATGATGTCTGCCGCACTTGGGACACAAAGGCTTCTCGGGATCAGATGGGACTGTCGGTGGTCTAGGACTCAGATCCATCTTGCCTTTCCCTTTGAATCGATCTCCACCTTGCTGACTCGAACTCTGGCCCCTCTGAGCAATGGCCTGATGTCTCGCTTGCCTCTCCCGGGCAATGTCCTTCTCGTCCTGCTCGGCCAACAAAGCTTTGGACACGATCTCTTTGAAAGTAACAGCCTTGGACATGTTGATATCCCTCCGGATCTCTGCTCTAAGGCCTCGAATGAAATGAGCGCCATTGTCTTTGTCGTTGGAAGCAATGTACGGAGCAAACAAGCAACCCTCCTCAAACTTCAGAACATACTCATCCACATTCAAGCTCCCCTGTCGAAGCTCCAAGAACTCCGTAACCTTCCTCGCTCGAAGTGCGTCGGGGAAATACTTGTCATAGAACAGGTCTGTGAACTCTGACCACTTCAATGTCGAGACATCAACTCCAACTTTGGTCGCATTCCACCATATGCGAGCAGCTTTAACCAACATGAAAACAGCACAGCTGATACGGTCTCTGTCCTCGTAGTGGAGATGATCGAAGATCGCCTCTAAAGCCTTGACCCACTCGACTGCAACTAAAGGATCAGTGCTCCCTGAGAATTCCGGCGGATCTATCCTCTTGAAAGCAGAAAATATGGCATCAGTGCCAACAGCCTGAGCAACTTGCCCTCTCACTTGACCTCTGCCCTGACCTGCTCCTTGCAATCGGAGCAACTGCTGGATCTGCTCACTATGAACCTTGGCCTGCTCTTTAAGCAACTTGCCGAACTCGTCGACAACTCTCGAGGAAGAACTATCCTCACCCTCTACTGCTTTCCTCTTAGGTGGCATCCTCTACTCTACAATGTGCTCACAAAAGACATATCAATATATAACAATGGATAGATGCAAGAAAACACACCCGGACAGTTGAAAGTAGACGAAGTCATATGCATTGGTCCGAAGAACACCGCTCTGATACCACTAAATGTGACACCCTGACCCGAAACAATAAAAAATACAGCGGAATTTAAAATTTTCTTACACTGGAAGGAGTTTCAAAATACATTTCATAAAAATGTTTACAAAATAAATACATGATCATTCAAATGATTTAACAAAAATACAAAACAATCATTCTTATGATCATGTCCCAAAAATACTTGTAAAACATCATCCTTCCAATCTTCGTATGCATATGACCTCTGACCACAGTCAACGTCCTGGTCCGTCGCTCTTATCTGCATCACATGAAATAACTGAAATGAGAATAAATCTCAGCAAGTGGAACTCTACATAGCAATGATACATAGTATACTCTGTAAAACATGACTTTGAAATCATAAATACCATCAACTCTGAAACATGAATACTGTAGCAATAACTGTAGCAATAGCATAGCAATAATATAGCAATACCATCAGGTATTTCTCTTTTCTCTGGTTGGATTGATATCAATAGTATCTCTGACTGTGGTGCTCGTATCCCAAATCGATATAAACCGATAACTCTGAGGGATATAAGCCTATGGGCGTTGATCAACTAATTGCATGCAATTCTCTGGCTATGTATTTATCAATCCAATAGAAACATTTAAACTCTCTCTTGGCTTTAACAATCACTTTAAAACTCTTTCTTTTCTCTTTTATTCCCTTTGAACAATAATGAGACATAAAATGCCTCCAATATACATATAAATGAAATCAATACATAAACATGAATCAAATGAAGGGAATAACACATTAAAACCTTTGAAACACAATACATATAACATCATGTGAGTACAAAAGATGAAATTCCATTTACAAACCAATAGAACACCTCCAAACTATACTCTTGGTACACCACCTACCACAATAATCAATAAATAACACCAACATCAACTCTATAATCCAATAATCAAGCCAAAACAACACTCCCAAATCATCTCTTTCCCAAAACAAGAGAAAACACTACCAAAAACTTACCTTAGCTTCCTCTCACCACGTAGAAGCTCGATCTCAACTCGGAAATCCAAACAAACCCAAGAATCAAAGGTAGGAAATGAAATGAAATGAAGGAAATCCTTGTTTCTAGAGAGGAAAAACGAGAATGGAGGAAAGGTAAGGTGAAAAGTGAAGTCAACTCAACCAAAAAGCAACTTAAAGCTTCGCCCATACCACAATAATGCAAGACCGCGGGTGCGCTCTAACCAGCACCGCGGGTGCGCTACACTCTCGGCCACCAAAAATAAAATCCATGCACGATGACCGCGGGTGCGGTCCTGCAAATACCGCGGGTGCGGTCTCACCGCGGGTGCGGTCCTTGCACTGCCGCGGGTGCGGTGATGTCACGGCCAAACTCCTAAAATCCAATAAATGAGACCGCGGGTACAGTCCCTACAAAGAGTGCGGGTGCGGTACAGCTTCGTCCAAGAAGCAATCCAAAGCAACTAAAATCAATCTGAAACACTGAAACAACGCAACCACCAACAACCAACACATCAACCAAGCCACAAACAATAATACCAACTAAACTATAACCCATAACACAACTCTAATCATCTAAATTATAAAACCCAATAAACATACAAAAACTTAAACCGTACCGTACACCGGGCTCGGCTATTACATTAGGTGTGCCACTTATTTGCTGAAGGATGTTGCTCGATTATGGTGGGAAGGAACATCAGTGTCGGTGAATCTACAGACCCTGACTTGGGAAGGCTTCAAGGAGTTTTTCTACTCCAAGTACTTCACTGATGAGGTACGCTTCCGAATGACTAGGGAGTTTATGACGTTGAGGCAGGGAGACCACAGTGTGGCAGAGTTCGTGAGGAAGTTCGAGCAGGGATGTCATTTCGTGCCCCTGATAGCTAATGACACCAGAGAGAAACTGAGGCACTTTATGGATGGTTTATGGTCAATCTTGCACTGTGATGTTCGCATAGCTGGTCCTCATATTTATGCCGTTGCAGTGACCAAAGCTTTAGCGACTGAACAAGATCGGAAGGACATCGAGATTTACAGGCAGTGCAAGAGGCCTTTACAGGCGTCGTAGCGACAGTTTCAGCAGCCAGCCAAGAAGCCGTTTCAAGGGCCTAACAAGGGCAAAGGACAGCAACAACCACAGAAGAAGGTTGTTCAGAAGCTTGCTGATTATCCGGTGTGCCCAAAGTGCAACCTCAAGCATGAAGGAGGGTGTCTATGGGGTTCAGGCAAGTGCTTCAAGTGTGGATCTGCTGAGCACATGCTTAAGAATTGTCCACAGTGGAAGCAGCTGACTCAGGGCCGAGTTTTTGCGCTGCATGCCGAGGAGGTAGACCCTGACATTATACTCTTGACAGGTAATATAATTTATTTAGCACCGTATTATTTTGTTGGAATTTATTATGAATGGTTCGAATTTTTGGGAATACTAGTAAGCTATTTTAAAAATTTATATGAGAACTTTAGGATAATGGATTCAACTTGTGCATGATATTAGATTTAGTCCTTTTTAAGAATTGTTGGCTTGAGTGTATACTAATATTATCTCAGGGAGGATCTATATAGCAGGAGTAGCCACAAATTCTTTGTAAGATTCCATGGCTACTCATTATTTTATATTAAACAGCTTTGTGACTTATTTGGGCTTCAATCCCACTAGGCTAGATGTGAGTTATTCTGTGACCGTTCCATCTGGAATGAAACTGTTTACTTCTAGTGTGGTAAGAGACTTGAGTCTCGAGCTACAAGACCACATAGTCTATGCTGACCTTATTGTCTTGCCGATGTCCGAGTTTGACATCATTCTAGGAATGGATTGATTGTCAAAGAATGGAGTGTCAATCGTTTCCAACGAAATTCAGTGAGGGTCAGACCATTGGGCAAGGAGGAGTTCGTATTCGAGCCAAATGGTCGCAACAGCACGCCGCAGATGATATAATGTCTTCAGGCGAGGAAGCTTATGCTTAATGGGTGTCAGGCGTTCTTAGAAAGCATTATTTCAGCCCCTGATGCTACTAGTCAGATTGTAGCAGACGTCCCAGTTGTTAGAGACTTTCCAGACGTGTTCTCTGACGACATTGACAGTATTCCACCTTAGCGTGAGGTGGAGTTTTCCATTGATATCATGTCGGGTACCGTGCCGATCTCCAAGGCACCGTATCGCTTAGCGCTTACAAAGATGAAAGAGCTCAAACAGAAGATATATGAGCTATTGGATAAAGGATTCATATGCCCTAGTTGTTCACCTTGGGACGCACCAGTACTCTTCCTGAAGAAGAAAGATGAAAGCATGAGGCTTTGCATCGACTACCCGGAGCTGAATAGAGTTACAATGAAGAATAAGTAACCATTGCCAATGATCGAGGATTTATTCGATCAATTGCAAGGAGCGGTTGTGTTTTCCAAGATAGATTTTCGCTCCGGGTATCATCACCAATTTCATATCGGTTTAAAATTATATTAATAAAAATGTAAGGAAGAACAAATTACTATCTAAAAAATCTAATTATAAATTTTTTATGTTCCAAAAATTTATCCCATCAACCTTTCATATAACCATCAAATCAAAATCTAATGTTTTGTGTTGTTATTGCGGAAATGAAAGATCTTTCTATTTAATTTGGTTTATATATGTTGCACTCAGTATCTCTGGAAAGTGAAATTCAGCTTCGACAAGGATCAAATTGCAATTGTATTCCTCGTCGAGAACGCTGCGGCTAGGGGTGTTCAAACTTCGGTTAAAACCGAAAAAACCGAAAAAACCGAACACTGAATCGAACCGAAAACCGAATTTTATAATTCGGATATAAATGCTAAAACCGAAATTTATTTGGTTCGGTTTCGGATTATATATGTCAAAACCGAACCGACCGAAAAAACCGAAATTTCATTAAATTAATAAGTTTATTTTTATTATATATATTTAGAAGATATTAGTGAATGATGAATTATTTTGAATAATATTTAGTTGATTGTTATTTATGTAATTCATTTAGATTTTATATTTAAATGTTTAATTAAGAGATCACGTAAAAAGATGACATGTTATATTTTACAATATATTAATCTTATTAATTTAAATAATTGTATCAAAACCGAAATAATCGACCGAAATAACCGAACCATTTCGGTAGAAAACCGAACCGAACCGAAGAAAAATGGTTCGGATATCGGATTATATATTTGTAAAACCGAAAACCGAAAAAACCGAAATAAAAAACCAAAAACCGAACCGAACCGACCGATGAACACCCCTAGCTGCGGCAGTTATATCCAATGTATCTTCCTAATTTTTATTTTTAAAAAAATAATATTAATTATATATAAAAACTAAGAAATCATATAAAAATATTTCAGGTATTTTGCATGCCTATAGTTGGACCTCTTGTTGGAGAATCCACATTGCTGTGTTTCACTCTGTTTAATGCATTCCTAAAAAATATATTTATAAACTTTAAATTTTATTTAAAAAATTATTATATAAAAATATATGTCATTTGAGATAATATTAAAATAAAAATAATAATCTTACGTCGTTAAATTGAATTTTTTTTTTATCTAAACTGAATGGAACTGTTAATAATAAAAAGATATAAAAAAATATTAAAAAAACATATATTTTTTTATCAAAATTTTAAATAATAAATAAATATTTTTCAAAAATTAAAAAATTTGCCGTTTATCATATGATTGAATTTTGACTAAAAATTTTAATTATTTTTATGGCATGTTAAAAAATATAGTTCTAATCAAGATAAAATAATAATTATAATATCAATTTACGAACAATAAATATTAAAAAAATTCACGACACTCTTTTAAAAAATTGAAAAACGTTATATTATATAAAATTATTTATATTTTATTTAATATGAAAGAGAGTAGTGAGAATTAAATATATAAAAGTAACACAAAACTATAATCAAAATTAAATAATTGATGCATACAATTAAATGTGTTTTATAATTTTAGATGAACTCAAATTCAAATTTGAGTATTAAAAAAGATATTGAAAAAATTTCACATTTAGTTATGTATTTATTTCTTATTTGTATTCAAATATTAATGTGGTAGATGAATGCATTAATAATAATAAATATTTGCAAACACTGTCTTTGAAAAAGCCCAGCCCATTTTTTTTATTTAGCGACGGTTTTAGCGACGGTTTTTGATAACCGTCGCTACTTCTGCGACGGTTTTAGTAAACCTGTCGCCGATGTGGATCGGCGACAGTTTTATCAAAAACCGTCGCAATTATTAGCGACGGTTATTGCTAAAACCGTCGCTACATTATTAAAAAATAAAAAAAGGTGGATCGTCGGTTTTAATTAGCGACGGTTTATTCAATAGAACATCATTACCACTTTGATGTTTATAATGCAGCAATAGATTTCATTTTGATGGAGTTAAATACTCGGTTCAATGAGTCATCGGTGAAACTTCTTTCTCTTAGTATAGCTTTAGATCCTAAAAATTCATTTGACTCATTTAACAGTGATGATATTTGCAAGCTTGCGAAGAAGTTTTATCCTGGAGATTTCACAGATCAAGAAATTGTTGTTTTGAAGTATGAATTGATACATTTATAAACTCGATGTGATGCAGAATTTAAAGGTTTCTACACTTGTTGAGTTGTGTCAGCAATTGACCGAGAGTGGACGGTCAAGTGTTTATGTTATGTTGACTAGATTGATTCATCTTGTTTTGACATTATCTGTGTCTACTGCCACTATTGAACGGGCTTTTTCAGCAATGAAGCATGTGAAGACGGCACTTCGCAATAAAATGGAGGATGACTTTCTTGCCGATTGTTTGACACTCTATATTGAACGAGATTTAGCTAAACATATTGATGTAAATTCTATTATTGATGAATTTTATGTTTTAAAATCTCGTAAGGCACAACTTCGTTGAACGATATAATGTACTTTTTTTTTAATAATATATAACTTATCATATTGAGTTCAAGCCCACCCCAACTCTTATTCCTGGATCCGTCCCTGATGATAAAGCTGGTTGCCCTTTTCTCAAGTAAGCACAACCGACAATTAATATAATATTGTACATTATTTTATCATCGTACATTTTAAATATCATCGTACATTTTAAACCTTTACTTTCGTCCGTTAAGGTAGTCGTTCTATTGATAACATTTTAAATATGTGTATTGATGCGATCCAAATAAACTGGGCGCGAGAGAGGTGGGCAATTTACCGAATCGAATCAATAATTTAGTATTTTGGGAAAATTTGAGTGAAGATAATGGCTTCAATAACACCTGCAAACAATGAAAGGAACTCGTGAATGGGCGCAGGAGGGGTGTCCGGTGTGGCAACTCCGATGCTAAAGTAATATTTGAGAGAAAATACGTAAATGCTTGAGAGTTTAAAGTTTTTCAGCCTCTCTAAATGAATGTGATACCTGCTATTTATAGGAGAAAATCTCATCATTATCTTGTCTAATTTTCTGTGTCACCTACTAAATATGGCAAGTCAGCTGGCCATGTTATAGCTCTTGATGACTTTTAGAACACTTTAACTCCATGTTGCTCTGACAGACTAGACAGTCTGTATCAATCACACTCGAGTGTGATCAATTCTCGAGGTTGCCCGGGAAGAGAGGTGCTCGGGTGCTTGTATAAGGGTCCGGGTTGTTGTCTACTCGAGAAGAGAAGTAAATGCCCGGGCTATGAGTAAGGTACCCGCCATGCTGACTCGGATATGGGCTATCCAATTAACGTCTCAGGTCGATCCATGACCCGTATCCTTATAGGGGTGGTATCATGTATGTATGTATGTATATATATATATATATATATATATATATATATATATATATATATATATATATATATGTATATATAGTTTTGATATGCTGCACACCTATGTGAGCACCGATGAGGTGTCACTCACCCATTGGATGCGCAATTTTTCTATATTTCATCACATTCAATGGGTGCGTGACACCTCATCGGTGCTCACATAGGTATGCAACATATCAATACCTGTATATATATATATGTATGTATGTGTATGTATGAATGTATGTCCTATTTTATCTTATGTTATATGGCAATACATATCAACGTAGTGGCACACATGAAGGATCACAAACTAAGATGATATGAGCGCATATGATATAAAGATTTTAAAAAATATTGGTGGGAAAATTTACGTCCGAAGAATTAAAAGAAAATTCAACCAAATAATTGTCAACTTTTTCGATAGCTTTATAGATAAAATAAATTAGAATTAAAAACTTCTATAATATATTTCACAATTAATCAAAAATATTATTTTTAATTTTTTATTAATTAATATTATTTTTCGCTACTTTCAAAATTTGTGTTAATATATAATATATTTGATTTTTTAATATATAATAATATGATTGATATGGTCATTTTGTCAAAACTGGATGATCTTAGGGGCCCTTAGGCCAAAGCTGAAGCCGTATACGTGTCTAGGGCTTTCAGGATTTTTTGTTTTGGGCTTTTATATTAAAGCCCAATTTAAAAAAAATCTTAAGAAAAGGCTTTCAGGATTTTTACTTTTGGCTTTTAATTTAAAAACTGGATTTATGAATTTAATAAATCATAATTGTGATAATCGATAATCACAACTATGATTTATTAAATTCGGAGTTAATAGTAAGGGTGAGCAAGATTTCGATTAAACCGATCGAAACGAGTCAATTCGAAAATTCGGTTAATTCGGTTCAATTAAGGTTTTCAAAATTTTGAAATCGGTTAACCGAATTAACAGATATAATAAATATTATTATTTTATAAATTTTTATTATTTATCAATTTTTATATATTTTTAAATTTAACGCCTTGGTTTTTTTCGTTCTCACTTCTCTATTCTCCACTCTTGACTTCATCCGCCGCCCACCCATATCTCGTCACCGGTCGAGACGCCGCCCGCCCATGTTATGTTATTTTATAAAAAAAAACATGTATTAATTGTTTTCAAACAAAACTTATACATTTGTGATGTTTGTGATTTTATGTTTTTATGCATTTGTGTAGACTCTAGTGTTCAAGAAAATTACATATATAATTAAAGTTAAATTACAATTTTTTTAAAGCGACTGAATTAATCGATTTTAATTTGGTTCGTTTTTCATCGGCTATGAAAATTAATTCGGTCGGTTCGGTTATGGATAAATATCGGTTCTGTTCGGTCGGTAACTGAACCGACCGAATGCTCACCCCTAGTTAATAGTATATGATTTATTAAATTTGGGTTTTAAATTTAAATTTAAGATATCGCGGAATCTTCCTAGCGATGCTTAATTTCCATCTAGTGAATTTTAGAACATTTTTAATTTAACCGTTAATTATGAAACCCTGAAGAGTAGGTCTCTTGTAAGACGGTCTCACGAATTTTTATCTGTGAGACGGGTCAACCCTACCGATATTCACAATAAAAAGTAATGCACTTAGCATAAAAAGTAATACTTTTTCATTGATGACCCAATTAAGAGATCCGTCTCACAAAATACGACTCGTGAGACCGTCTCACACAAGTTTTTGCCAACCCTAAAAGTCATGTTGTCTTTCTTTCATGCCTATATATATGAGCATTTATTATTATGTAACGCATCGTTCCTCCTAGGCATGCTTAACGGACCGGTTCGAATCGGAACCGACCCGGAACCGGTCCGTTAAGCATGGAACCGGAATCGGAAATGAAGAACCGGACCCGAAACCATGTACAATCTGTTGGTTTGTGGGTTGAACCGGTTTAGCATATTCTGAATCGGTTCAACCGGTTCCGGGTCCGGTTTCGAACCGGTTCCGAGCCGTATCCGGAACCGACCCGGAACCGGTCTCAAACCCGGATTCAGAAATTTTTTTAAAAAAAATTAAAAAAATGGTTTTTGGGCCAACGGCTGCTGAAATCTGCATTTTTTTTCTCCATTTGGCCCCCAAAATTGGGGGCCAAATTGCAAATATAGTTTTTTTAAAACCCCCAATAATCACCTATAAATACAAGTCATTTTTTACATTTCATATGTCAATTTTCTCTCAACTTTCATTTCTCTACAATCAATATCTTTCTTTGCTACCATATCTCCAAATATATTCAATAATTGTGTTATAATTTTATCTATAATCCGTATTATTTTTATTGTTATATATTTATTATTTCGCAATTTACTCATCTATACAATTCGAATTTCAATGGCATCATCTTCAAACCGTCGTGGTGGTGGTGGCGAATACGCTCCCGACTTTGGTGAACATTATGGCTGCATCCCCGACTATGATGAAGTCGAACCTGTCCACGAGGATGAAGAACCCATGGAACTCCCCAACAAAGATGTAGGGACACCATCGTCTATTCGAGCAAGCAACACAATGTCAACGAGCACGACGACGGTCCGTTCAAAGCGAAGCAAAGTTTGGGATCACTTCGATATTGAACAACAAGGTACGAATAACTCTTTTGCCGTTTGTAAAATTTGCAAAACAAGGTATTCTTACAAAACGGGTGGTGGTTCCAGTGGTACCGGCACTTTGAAAAAATATTTAGTTAAGTTCCATAAACTTGACCCTGATACGCTACAACCATTCGATAGGGAACTAACGCAACAACAAATTAATCCCTCAAGTGGTAAAGCTTTCACAATTACAAAAGAAATTTCTCGGAAAACCATCGTAAAGTTTGTTACCAAATGTTGTCAACCTTTTATAATAGCTGAGCAAGAAGGTTTTGTTGAATTTACTAGTACTATTCAACCTGGGTTTCACAATATTTCTAGGCACACACTTAAAAAATATTGTTTTGATATTTATAAAGAATATAAAGAAACACTAAAATCGCATCTTTCAAATATTTCTTGTAGAGTTAGTTTGACAACTGATATTTGGACTAATTTAAAATATGAATCATATCTTGTCGTTACATGTCATTTGATTGACCAAACTTGGACTATGCAAAAAAGAATTTTAGCGCTAGATCATTTAGATTCGTCTCACAGCGGATACACCATAGCTAGATATGTTTTAAATGTTGTTAAGATTTATGGCATACAAAATAAAATAATGTCGATTACGTTAGATAATGCTAGTGCCAATACACTTGCAATTAATTATCTTAAAGATTCACTAAAACCAATTTTAGATGGTAATTTGCTTCATGTTAGATGTGTGTGTCATATTATCAACTTATGTGTTAAATGTGCATGTGATGAGCAAATGTCTACTGTAATAGAAAAGTTCAAATTATGTGGGAAATTATTACGTGAAATGAGATATGGACGTGACTGGAAAACACTAGTCGAATCAACTGGAATTAAATTTAAAAAATTTCCTCTTCCTGTTGAAACTAGATGGAATTCTTTATATCATTTGCTTCATACTTTATTACGTTTTCAAGATTTAGTTACTCCATATTATATTAATATTGCGGCACAATCTGTAATGCTAACTGACGATGATTGGAATGTTTTGAGTAAATGTGTTTCTTTGTTAGAAATTTTTAAAGAAGCAACCGAAAAATTTTCTGTCATTAACTATCCTACTTCAACCATGTTTCTAACTTTGCTTTTCAATATGTTTTATAAATTTATTGAATATCGTGATGATTCTGTTATGCGTGATTTTGTTTCGAATATGGAAAACACATTTTTGAAATATTGGGAAACTATACCGATTGTGCATGGTTTAGCAACATTACTTGATCCTATGCAAAATCAAGGAGAATTAGATGTGTTTTTTTGAATATTATGCTAACTTTCTTGGGAAGAATGTTGACGATCAAAAGAAGTCAATCATGCATTCTCTCCAAGAGTTGTTTGATTTGTATGCTAGTGAACAATGTGATGAACCGAGTGCGCAGCCGGAGGAGATGCCGACATATAAAAGCAAAAGTGGAGCACTGAACTTCTTTCAAAGTTTGAAACGACAAAAGTTCAAAGGAAAATCGGTGACAACAACCAATTACAATGAGATCCAAATTTATCAAAGCCAATATATTGAGACTACAGATAATTTCGATGTTCTTGATTGGTGGAAAGTAAATTCTAAACTTTATCCAGTGTTAGCTGCAATTGCAAGAGATGTCTTACCCATTCAAAGTTCAAGTGTTGCTTCCGAATCAGCATTTTCAGTATGTGGAAGGATCATTGGTGAACAAAGAACTAATTTAAAGCCAGAAACACTTTCCATGCTAACATGCCTACAAGATTGGTTTGCAGCAGAAAAGAAAAATAGAACATCTGGCGCGATCGACGAATTTCAAAGCTCAAGCTCCGACGAAGATCCAGAATATTCAAAATATATTTTAATAAATCGTGATGAATTTAGATGTTCAATTGTAAAAATAAATGTTTAAGTTATTTTGTTATAGTTTTTTAATGTAATGCACAATTATTTGCGTCAAAATACTAAATAAAAATTTGTTCATTAATATTTTTAATTTTAATTATATAGTAAAGTATTATAAATTTGAGCTCGGAACCGGTTCGAACCAAACCGGAATCGGTTTGTAAGAGGTCGAACCGGTCTTAGATTTGGATTGGTTCCAAGCATTTAAACTTGGAACCGGAACCGGTTCGGAACTGGTTCCTTACCGGTTCAGACCGGTTCCGAACTCACCGGATCGAGAACCGGTAGGAATCGGTCCGGAACCGGTTCGATGGAACCGATAAGCATGCCTAGTGTTCCTCCAAGGTTAAACACGGGTGCATTTTGTTGCAGAAGTCACTTGTCTAAAAACACTTTTCTTATATATATATATAAAAACTCTTTTCTCAAAAATATAGTTTTTGGTTACAAAAGCTGTTTTAAAATAACACTTAAAAAGTTTTTTTTTTTAAAGCTAAAATTTCTGAATGTTTGTCTTCTATTATACTTCTATTTAAAATAAAAAAAAACAAAAAAAATCAATATTTATTCAAACGTCAAAATCGCTTCTGTTTTTTTCAATAAAAACACTTTGAAAAATTGGTTCTAAACTTGCTAAGGGCATCTCCAACCCAAGCAATTCACGCTATTTTGCTGCTTGGGCTTCTCCAATAGAGCTGCAAAATAGCGCAGCTCCATTCTTCTCTGCGCCACATTTGGCTTCGCTCTGTGCCAAATGTGGCGCAGAGTTGTTTTTTATTTTTTTTAATTATAAATATTTATATTAAGAATTATAAATATTTTTTATATAGTAATATGATATTATTATATTAATTTAATAATTGGATATATTTAAATAATAGTATAAAATTTATTATATTATTTTAATAATTAGATAATATTTATTATATAATTTTAATAATTAAATATAAAATCATAAAATGTAATATTAAATATATTCAATATAAAATGTAATTATAATTATATCACACATTATAAAAAAATATATTTATTAACTTATAAAAAAATGAAATAAATAAAATAAAAAAGAATATTCCGAGAATATTCTTTTTTAGAGTAAGATTTGAAGTAGATGGATTGGAGATGAATATTGTATTTGGTGCAAAAACTGCACTATTTTAGAGTTCAATTGTTTTAAAATAGAGTTTTGGGTTGGAGATGTCTTAATCGCATTCTCTCTATATCAATCATTCATTAAATTATTGGTCTATTTAGTTGAAGATATTCATAATGATTATGAAATCGGACCACTTATATCCAGGGATGGGGCACCCACCTTATTTGTCTTGTATGCATAAAGTTAAATGAATGATCGGTATTGATTTTCCTATCCATGACAAATTTGATTCCCATAAAGGGTTTTGTAGGATTCTATATACTCGAACCCAACATTTAGAAAATATATTATATTACATCATTTAACAAATCACGAAAACTCATATAAAACTGTCTCAGACATCAATTTTGTGAAAGTGATCTCGACCAAATCTGACTCATGAAAAAATATTATTTTTCAATGACGGTATAGAACGGGTCGATCCGTTTCATATATATAAATTTGTGAAACCGTCTCACAGCATACCTACTCTTAACAAATATATGGGTAAAAAAACAATACCACCCATTCTATTTTTATGACATTTTTATTAAACTATACCATTTAATATTCATAAAAAAGGTATATACAGGTATATATTCTTTACGTAATTTATTTTATTAATTCAAGCATTTGGTTCAAATTTAAACATTAGCATTGATGCGGCCAGGGCGAAATGGACGAGTCGGGTCGGGCACTCTACTGGGTCAGCTATCAAAATTATGAAGGAAATAAGAGCAAAGAGATATATCTCTGTAATATGGCTTCAACTGTAACCTGCACACAATGAAATGAACTCGTGAATGGGCGTCGGAGAGGTGTCTGGCGTGGCCACTCCGATGCTTAAGTCAGCAGGGTACTCAAGCGAAAGAATCAATGTAATCAGGGATTGATCATGTGATTGGTGTAGGGGATAACGAGTGAGTAAGCAATAAATGAGAGTATTTAATGTGTGAATTAAAATCTGAATTGAGAGTTAATGCAAGTAAATGACCTGGTATTTATAATAGAGGATGTAATGATGACCTTGTTTCTTGCGCCATGCATTAATTGCAGTAGGGTGGCTGATTATACCTTCTTGTTCTGACATGTCAAATCTTATACTAGTCACATCCAGCCCACCTTAGTTTAGCAGCCATTTATGTTGTTAGAAATAGGGCGGCTATGTATACTCTGTTAAATCGGCGCAATTAATGCGTCACTTGTATCAAGACGATGTGAATGGGATGTCTCCCGAGAAGATATCCGAGAACCCGGGTACTCAATATCCCTGGAAAGAGATGTCCCGGGTCATCCGGAACTCTTTTCCGACCCGTTCTATTACCTCGAATTATTCCTGATACGGGAACGCAATCTGTATTCTTTGCCCGGGCACTATCCATGACTCGGGTATCTACGAAATGACCCGGGTCTTCCCGGGGCATCATCACTCCCCCTTAAATAGTCGGGCTAGAGTCTCACTCGCTGTCCCGATTAGTCTTGTATGCCCGGGCAAGAAAAATAACCTGTCGTTTAGTTTCTTCGAGATGGTAGTGACATTGTAACGTCACTGCTGACGTCGATCATAAGATTTGTCAGTCTCCTCGTATTCCAAGAAGATAAGTCATCATGACGCCTTGATTCCTGGATCTGTCTTTTCAAATGTCTTTGGGCAATTTCCTATGTAAATCCGAACCGTCTGATTCATTATGGATCAATGGTGTAGATTAATTTCCCTCTCCTATATATAGCAACTTACATATTGTTCAACGCTATCAGCAAAATATTACTCTAAGAAGTATAATGGCAGGTGCAAGTGGCTCAAAGTCCCCGGATATGGCTGAAGCTTTTCAAGACTCTGCTTTGGAAACTCGAAAGGCTGCTATAGAAGATGAAGTTTTCCATAAGATTATCTACTACTGGGAAGATCTTCAGGGATTGAAGTTTCTTTACGAGATCGGGGAAGCTAATGCTTCCAGACTGGTGATAAAGCTGGAGAAGTACCGGGAACGCCTTCACATTTCCGAAACGGCGGACCTCTTCACAGATGACTATATATACGAGTTGATGCTTTATAAGGAGAAGAAAGTTTTGACGGACATTGCCGATTCCGAAAGCTTCCTCAAGACGTCCACTAGAGAAATAAAAAGATGGATGACCTTGTGGAGGGCTTTTGTAGAGGAGGAGTACTATGATGTAACTCGTAGGCACTTCTTCAAATAAATAATACGAGATATTTCCCTTAACTTGTTTGTTGTTATCTTAGTCTTTTTGTATTTCCTCAATTAATACAAATATCCACAAATCGGACTATCCATATAAGGTCTTAGTATGGCCCCAAAGATAAATAATCGCATAAATGATAAGACAAAATGATAGAGCTTCGTATACTTTTTTTTAAAAAATAATGTACCGGGATCCTGTACCTCACGGGCACAGAATAAAGTACTGAAGCCTTGCGTCTCCCTAGCTTTAGATATTTCATTGGTTAGTGTCCTCGAGAAGTCCATGGGATGCTATTATGATGCATGCTTTTAGCATTAGTGTTGTCGAGAATCGTTTCATATTCCGATAACCTAATAATTCTGATTCATAGTCATTCGCGCGCGTCTTTTTGTTCTGACCAGTTCAATTTTCTAGACATATCCTGGTCGTTCATGTATTCTCAAATCCACGGTTGTGGTTAATTCCTTTCCTTTGAATAAATGAAGAGGCGTTTCAACTTTCTTGTGGCCTTCCAACTTCCCCGTCATTAAATGTCACCTGCCTGTAAATAAGGTGACAGAGATAAGAGGTGATCATCAATTCGATATGCCTAGTTCCAGTGGTTCCACTGCTTGCAGTAGTAAGCATGTCCAAGTATCGAGTGAGATGCGTCCTCACCTGGAGGACCTGAAGAAGACTATTGAGGACTTCATCTGGGTGAAAGTCATGTCCACCTGGTATAAGATCCAGGACCTCCAGGATGCGCGGCAGAATGGCTTGGATTTCACTCGGTCACAAAGAGCAGTGGCGAGGAATCTCATGCGAGAGTTTGAAGTAAACAGTGTTGCAGAGCTGGCTACTGACCAAGTCCTGCTACATGCGATGCTATGGAAGAAATGGCATCAACTGAAGAAGATCTCGACTGCCGAGTCTTTCACCAATCTCAGAATCCATGAGTTGAATAATTGGATAACTGAGTGGAAAGATTCGGTAGGTTCCATAATGGTATCTGTAACATTGCACCGATTATCTTCTCAATAAAATTTTAATTTATGCCCTTTTGCTCCTTTACTCTTCTGCAAAAAAATATCAATATAAACATAACAGGTAAATAATGAAACGCAATGCCAAGCATATAAATCCCAATCCTGGAATAGAGAGCCGCAGTGTAGTAGCCTGAATTCCAAATTGGGTAATTAACGGATTAATGGTGATTAAGAAGGTTTAATGTGTAATTTTGACCATGGTCATGATCGGACGGACCGAAGATGGTTCGGTAGCACCGAAGAGTTCGGACGATCCGAAGTGGGTTCGGTGGATCCGATCATGAGGTGTCAAGAGTTGATCGACACGTCAGTTTGCATGCAAGTTCGGATGATCCGAAGTGTAGGTTCGGTGGATCCGATCATGAGGTGTCAAGAGCCGATGGACACGTAGGAGTTCGGACGTTCCGAAGTGTGTTCGGTGGATCCGAACATAGCCTATAAATAGTGCTCGGAATTCCTCATTTTGGATTGCAAATTCTTGAAGTTGTGTCTCCTAGTTGAGAGGTTTGGAAGGTTTCTAGGGTTAGTTGTTGGTCGAGCGATAGCCAAGAGCTGCCAGGATTGGTAGCGTAGCGACGCCTGAGTTACGAGGCAATCGACATCAAAGAGCTGTCGACGGACGAAGGTAAACCCTAAACCTTTGGTAGTACTGGTTTTGCTAGTCGAGCATGGTAGTATTGTTCATTGGGTATGCTTTTGATGCGTAGGCTTGTTCTAGACCTGATTAGCGGTGTTTCGTAAGGCTAGGCTTGCTGTGATAGAGGTACGAAAGTACTATCCGAGATATCCTGGTCGAGTATACATCCTTATATGTGTTGCATGATTATGTGGTGCATTGATATATGTCATATGATGCATGCTATTATGTCACGTTTTATGATGCATGTTGCATTTCATGTTGAGCCGTATCTCCTTCGAGATAGCCTTTACTGTTGAGCTGTATCTCTTTCGAGATAAGCTATATCTTGTGGGGCCGCTCAACCCTGTCTTATCTTGTGGACGCATGGACACCGAGAGTACACAGTGGCCGACGGGTCGGGAGGGCTTCGGTGATCCGGGACATTTTAGGTCCACGTCTGTTCTTGTAGTGGATGCAGTGACCCAGAGGAGTACCGCGCGGCACTATCCACTTGGCGCCTCTAGACTGAGCATTTTGAGATCCTTTGTTACTCCTGTTTCTTGACTACCCTGGTATCATATCATAGCATGTGCATTTTATATAGGCTTGTATACTCATACTTTTGTACTGGGCGTTCTTATCGCTCACGTCCTCGGTTTTGTTTATCTTGGACACCCCATTCCCACGGGGCAGGCCTCAGGTTGGATGGCTCAGGAGGAGGAGGAGGACGTTGAGTAGCCGGTGGAGTTATTTATTCAGTACTCTTTGATTCGATATGGTTGTACCGTATACTTTCTTTTCATTCTGAGTTGTTATGGATTTTCGATGGGGTTGTATAACTATCATTTGTTGACCTTTTCCGCTATTAGCTCTGATTGTTATTAATTAAGTTAAGTTGCATGCTTAGTTCTTGTTTAGTAGGTGATTCTGGAACGGGTCACTACATTTATGGTATCAGAGCATGCTTACGATTTTGGGATATAGATTTCTGTTTTGGGATTTTCGTTGACCATTTTACCATTTTTCCCCATTCTATCTTGTAGCGATGGCTGACCACTTTGGTGATGAGAGTAGTCAGGGAAGTGTAGGTCGTTGGGGTGACCAGGACGATCGTAGGCGTCATCGTGAACATCGTCATCGTCGGGATGGTCCTAGGCGTTTTGATTTGCACCGTTTCATTCAGATGGGGCCTAAGCCTTTAGTCGGCGGTGAGACTCCCGATGATGCTGAGGATTGGTTAGAGCGCATGGAGAGTTGTTTCCGTGCATTCCAGTGCACCGAGGAGCAGAGGATGGAGACCCTTAGTTTTCTTCTCGAGGGCCGTGCGCGCAAGTGGTGGCGATCGACTTCTGCGCCGATAGTCCAGTCTCAGGGTAGGGTGACCTGGGCCGATTTCCGTGCAGCTTTCATGCAGCTGTATTTTCCTCCAGCCCTTCGCCAGGCAAAGACGATTGAGCTCCTGAATCTTAAGCAGGGGAGTATGTCTGTTGATGAATATCAGCAGAAGTTCTTCGAGTTGTTACCCTTTGCCCCTCATATCAGTGGCAGTTCTGAGGCCAAGTATGACCATTTCCTCCAGGGTCTTAACCAGGAGATTTTTGATCGAGTCACTGTCTGTGATAATCCTACTTCGTATGATGGATTAGTGAACCGGTGTCGCCAGGCAGAGATCAGTCTCCAGCGTGGTAGGGCTATTCTTTCTTCTAGACCTCCGAGTACTTTGAGCCCTCGATCTCAGTCTTTCAAGAAATCTGGTTCTTCTTCTTCTGGATCTGGATCACGGTCTAGCGGTGTTTTCCGCTTTGGTAAGAAGAAGGTTTCTTGTGTGCATTGTGGGAAGAACCATCCATCGGAGCAATGCCGATCAGCCGCGGGAGCTTGTTTTCAGTGCGGAGAGATGGGTCATCTCAAGAAGAATTGCAAAGTGTTTCTCCGAGTTTCGCCTTTTCGCAGGATTTTGAGATTTGGTCTCAAGGGTAAGCTGTCTCCGAGATTTATTGGTCCATTTGAAATATTGTAAAGCGTGGGAGATTTGGCTTACAGACTTGCATTGCCGCCGTACCTATCAAGTATTCACGATGTGTTCCACGTATCTTTGTTGAGACGATACATAGCAGATGAGTCTCACATTTTGCATCCCTCTGAAGTTCAACTAAATTCGGATTTGTCTTACGTGGAACGACCAGTGCGGATCCTCAATCGCAAAGACAAGGTGTTGCGGAATAAGATCATTCCTCTTGTCTTAGTTCAGTGGCAGCGCAGAGGCACTGAAGAAGCCACTTGGGAGCTAGAGAGTCGTATGCGTTCGGAGCATCCAGAGCTCTTTTGAGTTATGCTTTGTATATGTTTGTGTTTGCAAGTTGTAGTCGAAAGATCAGTTGTGTTCAACAACAATTGAGATATTATAACGATGTTGTTATTCCGCTTTGTTCATACTATAAACTTGATTTCGAGGACGAAATCTTTTTAAGGGGGGGAGAATGTAGTAGCCTGAATTCCAAATTGGGTAATTAATGGATTAATGGTGATTAAGAAGGTTTAATGTGTAATTTTGACCATGGTCATGATCGGACGGACCGAAGATGGTTCAGTAGCACCGAAGAGTTCGGACGATCCGAAGTGGGTTCGGTGGATCCGATCATGAGGTGTCAAGAGTTGATCGACACGTCAGTTTGCATGCAAGTTCGGATGATCCGAAGTGTAGGTTCGGTGGATCCGATCATGAGGTGTCAAGAGCCGATGGACACGTAGGAGTTCGGACGTTCCGAAGTGTGTTCGGTGGATCCGAAGATAGCCTATAAATAGTGCTCGGAATTCCTCATTTTGGATTGCAAATTCTTGAAGTTGTGTCTCCTAGTTGAGAGGTTTGGAAGGTTTCTAGGGTTAGTTGTTGGTCGAGCGATAGCCAAGAGCTGCCAGGATTGGTAGCGTAGCGACGCCTGAGTTACGAGGCAATCGACATCAAAGGGCTGTCGACGGACGAAGGTAAACCCTAAACCTTTGGTAGTACTGGTTTTGCTAGTCGAGCATGGTAGTATTGTTCATTGGGTATGCTTTTGATGCGTAGGCTTGTTCTAGACCTGATTAGCGGTGTTTCGTAAGGCTAGGCTTGCTGTGATAGAGGTACGAAAGTACTATCCGAGATATCCTGGTCGAGTATACATCCTTATATGTGTTGCATGATTATGTGGTGCATTGATATATGTCATATGATGCATGCTATTATGTCACGTTTTATGATGCATGTTGCATTTCATGTTGAGCCGTATCTCCTTCGAGATAGCCTTTACTGTTGAGCTGTATCTCTTTCGAGATAAGCTATATCTTGTGGGGCCGCTCAGCCCTGTCTTATCTTGTGGACGCATGGACACCGAGAGTACACAGTGGCCGACGGGTCGGGAGGGCTTCGGTGATCCGGGACATTTTAGGTCCACGTCTGTTCTTGTAGTGGATGCAGTGACCCAGAGGAGTACCGCGCGGCACTATCCACTTGGCGCCTCTAGACTGAGCATTTTGAGATCCTTTGTTACTCCTGTTTCTTGACTACCCTGGTATCATATCATAGCATGTGCATTTTATATAGGCTTGTATACTCATACTTTTGTACTGGGCGTTCTTATCGCTCACGTCCTCGGTTTTGTTTATCTTGGACACCCCATTCCCACGGGGCAGGCCTCAGGTTGGATGGCTCAGGAGGAGGAGGAGGACGTTGAGTAGCCGGTGGAGTTATTTATTCAGTACTCTTTGATTCGATATGGTTGTACCGTATACTTTCTTTTCATTCTGAGTTGTTATGGATTTTCGATGGGGTTGTATAACTATCATTTGTTGACCTTTTCCGCTATTAGCTCTGATTGTTATTAATTAAGTTAAGTTGCATGCTTAGTTCTTGTTTAGTAGGTGATTCTGGAACGGGTCACTACACGCAGTCCCATAATGTCCGGACTTAAAGATAGTATGCCGGGCATCCACTCCACCTAGATTTCTGAATAAAATGTCGGGTATTTCACATCACCCATGCTTATAAACAAGATGCCGGGTACTTCGTACCACCCGAGCTATAACATAAGTTTCCGAGTACTTCGCACCACCCGGGCTTGCAGATGAGATGCCGAGGCTTAAAACATCCCGGGCTATAACGTAAGATGCTGGGGCCTTAAACCTCTCGGGCTATATTGTAAAATGTCGGGGCCTCAAACCTCCCGGGCTTACAGATATTTCGTCGCCTAGTTTCTCTCAAATAATTCATATGATGTCATCATGACGTGTGTCTTACTGCAACATTCCCAGGATCTGAGTTGTCAGGATCTGTACCTATTCCGAGTGGATAAATGATCATGACGCCTCGATTTATGTACTTGGCTTTTCAAATATCCCGCCTAATCATGCCGCCCAATTCTCGAGGTTGATCTGGTCCACCCGTTTGATTTCTAAATCAACGGCGTGGATTATTCTCACCCTCCTATATATATCATATGACTGATTTCTGAAAAACCTACTTGCAAATTCACTTTGTAGCCAAACTCTTGCGATTCTTCCTCTCGATTTCTCCGACACGCAAATCCTTATTCCGGCGATCCCACAGCCAACAGTTGCCAATCCTTCCTCCTTTTCCAGTAAATTTTCTTCTCCTTTTATTGTTTTTATCTCGTTTCCTAAGTCATGTCAAACTCTACTTCCTTTACTTCGGGTAAGAATGCCCGGGGTCGGTCGGAGGATAACTCCCCAACTCCTTCCGAACAATCTACTCATATTCCAATAAGAATTCCTACCATCCGTCCCCGTCCATCCTCCAAGTCCAAAGCCTCTTATTCTCGATCTGCCGGCGTCCAGGGCAAGGGAAAAGACAAGATTGCAGGGCCCTTATGGTTTTCATCAGTGGCATCTACCTTTCGCCCGGGTAATATAAAAGAAATTAGATCTTTGGGGTCAATCCCTTCCAACTATACAATCCGAATCCCTGGGCCATCTGACCACCCGGACGCCCCTCCTGAAGGTTTTCAAACTTTTTTCCTCGAGCAACTCAAGAGTGGACTTCGGTTCCCAATTCCTCATTTTTTTGAATCGGTGGCCCGTCTTTTCAATCTTCCCATTAACCATCTTCACCCTAATGCTTTTCGCATTATGGCAGCTACTTTCATCTTGTTTCGCATGAAGCTCCTGTTAATCAACTCCCCCATCTTTCATTATTTTTACTCTTGCCGATTTAATGACGGTCTTTTCGTTCATGGCCCGAATGTATTATCGGTTCCTGACTGACATCCCCTCATCTCTCAAGGGATGGAAAACAAAATTCTTCTTTTTGCAATTTCCGAAGCCTCCGATTTGTGCTCTGGGCTTCTTGTCTTCCCTTCCCAAGCAACCCGAGCTTCCTCAAGACTACAAACTCCTCCCCCCCCCCTTTACTAAGGCTTAGGATGTCTTAGAGAACCAGCACTTTTTATCCTCGGTGCTTATTGGGGGGGAAAATCTGGTGTATTATGGGCTCGGATCTCGGCCTGAGGACCCGGTGGACCAGATGATAGATGAGTTTGACCAGGCCGGGTCACAGGCCGGTAAAATACTTTCCTCGACTTTTGTATATTTTCTCATCTTACATTATTTTTCTTGATTTGTTATTCTTCTGATGCAGCCGAGCAAGAAATGATCAAGGCCAGTATAGTCAAAGCAGCGGCCAAAAAGAAATCCGAGCAAAAGAAGGCTCGGGCGGAGAGGAGGGCCAAGGAGGCCCAAGAGCAAGAAGAACGCCGAGCCCGAGCAGTGGCTGCGGCTCAAGAAGAGGAGGAGCGCCGAGCTCGGGAAGAAGAGGAGCGCCGAGCTCGGGAAGAAACTGAGATCCAGGGTTCTGAGGAGCGCCAAGCCCAGGCCGAAACTGAGAACCAGGAGCATACCGTCCCGACCAGGGAGGAATTCTCTCCGGCTGTTGAGGAAGACCCAGCCCCTTTAAATCACCGAAAGAGGAAGGCCAGCAAAGAGCCTGTTATTGAGACCATTATCGTTGAAGATGAGCCCGAGCCAATTGCTCCACCACATTTTCCGGGCCCTCAGGGTGGGAGTCCTTGGGTTCTTCCCAACATCTTTGGGGACGAGGTCAGCTCGGATCTACCCAAGATGTTGCGGGGTCTTCTGCGTCCTATGAAGATTGAACACCATCAAAATCTCCCTCACAAGTACAGGTGGTTCGAGGGAATCAATCGGTCCTTCTCTGTAAGTTTTCTTTTCATTGCCTCTTTTCCTCCCTTTTTTTCTCGTATCCATTCTTAATCCTTCCTATCTGCATGGTTTGCAAATGCTTATGTCTGCTTATGAGCACGAGGAAGCTGCGGCCAAGGAGACCAACAGTCAAAACCTTTCTGCCCGGGAAGCTTTGACAAGCTTCAAGAAGAAATGGGCCAACTGAAGGAGCTTCATGAGCAAGCCTTGACCCAGGAAGAAACTCGCTGGAAACAGCAAGTGGATGCGGTGAAGGCCAAACTTGATGAAGCCCGGATGGCTTATAACGCCCAGTTAGAGGTTGTCAAATAGAGGGCTCAGATGGCTCAGGCAGAGGCAGAATCCTCCCGTGTAAGGGCTGAAGATTTTTATGCCCAGTTACAGGCTTCCCGGTTGGAGACGCAAAAGGCTAGGGCAGAAGCAGAGTACCTCCGAGTCCGGGCCGAAGACTTCCAAAATGCCGCCCGACTTATAAAGGAAGCCCATGATGAACAAACGGTTGGGATTTTGAAGTCTAAGGATTTCAAGAAGATGGTGGCTGACAGGGCCTTCCCCTACTTTGAACAGGGCTTCAACAAATGCTTGGAGCAGTTCGAAGAAGCTGGCCTTGTTCCGGCGGATCGAGAAGATTTCCCTGACTTGGAGAAGGCTGCTGCGTCCTTGCCAGAAGACAAAGATGAAGATGAGGAGAAGGATCCCCCTGTAGATTAGAACTATCTTATTTTCTCCCCTCCTTCTTTTTAGGCACCTTGTAGTTTTTTTTTTTTATGAGAATGATCCTCTTTATTTTCTTCGCATTTGATAACTCCGAGTATCAACATCTTGGTAAACTCTAATCAACTTTCAATCGGGAAGTGCTTCTTTAATAATCAAGACGTGAATGTTCAAGCTCTGAAAAGGGTTCTTCGAACTTTTTGTAGATGACTGGGGTATGGGTCCTTGGGCTTTGTATATGACCGGGATACGAGTCCCCGAGCCAAAGTACGGGTCCTTGGACTTTGTAGATGACAGGGTTATGGATCCCCGGGCCAAGGTACGGGTCCTTGGACTTTGTAGATGACCGGGGTACGGGTCCCCGGGCCAAGGTACGGGTCCTTGGACTTTGTAGAAACTTTCTTTGAATAATTTCTTTGCTCTGATATCAAACGACGAGATACAAGTAATTTTCAAATATAATATTTTTTCAAATGATACGCATTCCATGGTCTCTTAAGAATCTGTCCCTGAGAATCCTCGAGATAATAAGCTGATCCAGAACTGACTCTTCGAATGATTTTAAAAGGTCCTTCCCATCTTGCCTCTAATTTCCCTGTTTCTCCCACCGAATTTATTTTTTTCATAACTAGATCCCCGACTTGGAAATTTCGCTCCCGGACTCTTTTGTTGTAAGATTTCATCATCCGAGTGTGGTAGGCTTCTATTCTGATGGCTGCCCGGTCTCTCATTTCTTCAACTAAATCCAGCTCAATAGCTCGCGATTGATCATTATTACTAGGGTAAGAGGCTATCCGAATAGAGGATTGTCCAATTTCCACAGGCAGGACTGCTTCATTGCCATAGACTAGGCTGTAGGGAGTTTCTTGAGTGGAGGTTCAGGGTGTAGTTCGATATGCCCACAATAAACTTGGTAGTTCTTCCACCCAGTCTTTACCCTTCCCGTGGAGTCGCGTTTTCAATGCTTGGACAATGATTCTGTTGGTTACTTCAGTCTGACCATTAGCCTGAGGGTAGGCTACTGAGGAAAGGACTGAATAATCTTCATCTCTAGGCACCAAGAAGTGATCTTTTTTCCTTGGAATTGTCTTCCATTATCTGAGATTAATCTCCTCGGGATTTCATATCTACAAACAATGTTTTTCCACAGAAATTTCATGATCTCCTCCTCGGTAATCCTGGCTAATGGCTCGGCCTCCACCCACTTGGAAAAATAGTCTACTGCCACAAGAAGGAATTTCTTTTGTGCTCGGGCTCTGGGGAAGAGACCTGCGATATCCAGACCCCATTGATCAAAAGGACATGATGGAGAGATGGGTTGCAAACTTACAGCTAGGCGATGACAGAAATTAGAATGGTGCTGACAACCTTGACATCTTCGAACAAGTCGGGCAGCATCTTGATTTATCCGGGGCCACCAAAACCCGGCTAACATGGCTTTTCGGGACAGGGCCATCCCTCCAAGGTGTTCACCACAACATCCTTCATGAATTTCCCGGAGGATATATTCTACCTTACTTTCTAATATGCACTTGAGCAATGGGCCTTGATATGATCGTCTATACAACACCTTGTTCAGAAAAACGAACCTGGGGGCTTGCCTCTTGATTTTTGTGGCCTGGGCTCGATCTTCTGGGAGTTTACCATGGACTATATATTCAATAAGAGGAGTCATCCATGAGTTCATGCGCAGTGGAGGTTCTTCTTCATCAACAGAGAGCATCAACCGGGTGAAACACATGATTTCCTGGGTGTTTTTATCGGATATGGAGGCGGCCAATTTGGCGAGATTGTCAACTTCTTTATTTTCTTCTCGGGGTATTTGCTCAATACTCCAATCGGTAAGAGTGGCAGCTCGGGCTGTGATAAGTCTTAGGTACTTGAGCATTTTTTCATCTTTGGTTTCGTAGACACCTTTAATATGATGTGTTATCAACTGTGAGTCAGAATAAATAATCACTCGAGAAGCTCCCACTTCTCTGGCCGCCTGCAGTCCTGACAAGACGGCTTCATATTCAGTCTCGTTATTAGTGACCCGGGAATCAATTCTTAGGGCCAACTTGATATTTTCTTCCGAGGGGGCAATCAATACCACCCCAAGTCCACATCCGGATAGATTTGAAGCACCATCGACAAAGACCCTCCACACTTCTTCTTTTGCAGACTGAATCATCTCTGTCAAGAAATCAGTTAAGGCTTGGGCTTTTATAGCAGCTCGGGGTTTGTACTCAATGTCATACTCCCCGAGCTCTATCGTCCACTTAATCATCCTTCCCGAAACCTCTGCATGCGTCATTATCCTCCCGAGTGGAGAATTAGTGAGGACCACTATTGGATGGGAAAGAAAATATGGTCTTAACTTTCGAGCAGTCACCACCAGGGCCAGAGCTATCTTCTCCACCTTGCAATACTTCAACTCAGCTCCTCGGAGAGCGTGGCTTACATAATACACAGGTTTCTGGTCTGTCCCTTCTTCTCAGACAAGTACTGAGCTGACGGCATACTCTTTAGCGGACAAATAAATCCACAATTTTTCTCCTGGCTCGGGTTTGACTAATACAGGCAACTCGACCAGGTGCTTCTTCAAGTCTTGGAAAGCTTGTTCACATTTTTCATCTCATCCAAATTTATGAGCCTTTCGAAGAACTTGAAATAACGGATAGCTTCTGTGAGCTGACCAGGAGATAAATCGTGACAGAGCAGCAATCCTTCCAGTTAACTTCTGTACCTCCCGGACGGATTGAGGAGAAGGCATGTCAAGTACTGCTTTGATTTTCTCCGGATTGACTTTGATCCCCCGATCCGTGACCATGAAACCTAAGAATTTTCCGCTTTTGACCCCAAACACACACTTGGATGGGTTGAGCTTTATCTCATACTTCCTTAGTGTAGCAAAAGTATCTTCCAAGTCATCAATGAAACAAGAAATCTCTCGAGTTTTGATCAAAATATCGTCAACATATACCTCGATATTTCTACTGATTTGCTTCTGGAATACTTGATTCATCAAGCGTTGATATGTGGCTCCCGCATTTTTTAACCCAAAGGACAAGATCACATAGCAAAAGATACCCCCGGAAGTGACAAAGCTGACCTTGTCCTGATCTTCCCGGGCCATGGGGATTTGGTGATATCCCTGATAGGCATCCATGAAGCTCAATAATTCGAAGCCAGAGGTTGAATCTACCAGTTGATCTATCCGGGGCAGTGGGTAGCAATCTTTTGGGCAAGCTTTGTTCAAATCCCGAAAGTTCACACAGATCCTCCACTTCCCTGTGGCTTTAGGAACAAGAACCACATTAGAGAGCCATGTGGGAAATTGGACCTCCCTGATGTGGCCAGCTTTCAGCATTTCCTTCACCTGTTCATCAATGATTTTGTCTTTTTCAGGCCCAAAATGCCTTTTATTTTGTTTCACTGGTCGGGATCCAGGGACAATACTTAACTTGTGCTCGACTATTTTGGGCGATATTCCTACAAGTTCCTGTTGAGACAACACAAAAACAGAAGTATTAGCTTTTAAACAGGTTAGGAGTTTTACCCGGGTGGAAGCTTCAAGGTCTCGGGCCACCCGGATGCTTTTTCCTTTCTCTACCTCAACCACCTCCTGCTTATCTTCCGCAACAGAATGTACTTTCTTTTCTTCCACCACTCCCTCTTCTTGAGTTACCTTCTTCCCCTTATCTTCCCTTCTCGCCTTCTTCTGGTCTACTCGGACTGTCTCACCATAGCATTTCCTAGAGGAAGGTTGATCCCCTCTTACCTCTCCAACTTGTGCTCGTACTGGAAATTTAATTTTTTGGTGATAAGTGGAGGCCACAGCCCTCATCTCGTTCATGGCCGGTCTCCCGAGGATTATGTTATACGAAGACGGTGCATCTACTATGGTGAAGACTGTCATAACTGTCTTTCTCAAGTCTCCACTTCCGAGTGTTAGGGGCAGAGTCATTTCTCCCTCAGGGTAGACCGCATGCCCAGCAAAGCCAAACAGGGCAGTCTCAACCGCCTCTAATTGATATTCATGCAAATCCATCTGGACCAGCGCCTCTTTAAAAATAACATTGACAGAGCTACCGTTGTCGACGAATACCCTCAGCACATCGTAATAGCTACCCGAGCTTGGATGACAAGAGCATCATTGTGTGGTAAACTAACTCCCCTAAGGTCCTCTGGCCCCAAGCTTATGAGTGGTTCGTCTCTCCTCAGTCCTTCAACCTCCAAGCATTCTCTTCTACCCCTTGCTTTTCTGGCCCGGTTAGAATCACCATCCGTCGACCCTCCCGATATCATTTTTATAACCCCTCTACTTGGGGAAGGGTCTCTCTTTTCTGATTGTGTATTTCTTTTCTCCCGCGAACTCCCTTCTACCCTCCTGCTTCCACTTGAGATATCCACCGATCTTTTGGTGGCACTTGGTCCAGGTCGCCGAGATATCCAGGGAGGTGACCTAGGCTCATCTCGAGAGAGATGAGATTCTTGCTCAGGATGCCTTCTAGATTCTTTCCTCAAGGTCCGGCATTCATTTGTATTGTGGGAGCATTCTTTATGAATAGCGCAATATCCTTTCTTTTCTGGTCGAGGTGGTCGGGTTGTTGTATTGGGAACTGGAGCCATGTCCGAGCTACACTCTTGAATTTCTCGATCCTGGACACTTCTCAAGGGAACATAAGAAAGATGCCCGGAACCATTCCTCTTGTTGCTTCTTTCCTCAGGCCTGACAGCTCGGTCTCCTCTGGCTCTTTTCAAAGCTTCTCTCTTCTGGTACTGAGCTTCTTCCATATAAATGTACTTTTCTGCCTGGGATAAAAGATCTTCAAAGTCCCCAGGCAGTTTCTTGGTAAGGGAACGAAAGAAATCTCCTTCCAGCAGTCCTTGCGTGAACGCCGTGGTTTTTGTCTCAGGCGCGCAAGCAGGCACGTCTAAGGCGACCCGGTTGAACCTTTTGATATATGCTCTGAGAGTTTCGTCTTGTCGTTTTTTCACCTCGAACAAACTGAAAGCAGTTTTTTTGTATTTCTTGCTACTGCTAAATTGATGCAAGAAAACTTTTTGAAAATCCTCAAAACAATGAATACTCTGTGGTGCCAACCCTTCAAACCACCTTTGTGCAGAATCGTCCAGAGTGGTTAAAAACACCTTGCACTTGATCTGATCTCCATAGCAGTGTAACATAGTCATATTCTCAAAACGTGCAAGATACTCTTCGGGGTCAGAACTCCTGTCATAATCCTTGACCTTGGCTGATTTGAAGTGTCCAGGCAACGGTTCCCGGACAATGCCATCATCAAAGGGGCAGCCTTTAACAACTCGAGAACTGCTCTTAAAACCAACTTGCCCCTCCAATACCTTTACTTTCTTTCTCAATTCTTCCAGTTCTTCTGCGACAGTGGGTGATTTAGACCCAGCACAGGACTCCCTCTCTTCCTCTCTTATCTCTTCTTCTCGATTTCCCTGCCTTTGTTCTTGCTCACCTTCTGGTTGGGCAGAGTGATGGGGATGTTCTTTCTTTGATAAAGCTTCTTCTACCGCCCTGGTTACAATTCTGGCTAGTTTTTCGTTTGTCAAAGTAAAAGTAGGTGGAGGACCATTAGGTGGCGGGCCACATGCACCCGAGATATGTGTGTTGTTTTCTCCCGGGATCCGAGAGGTATCTTGATTTGCTCTTCTGGTGGGGGCCATATCAACGTCTTAAAACTCAAGTTTCCCACAGATGGCGCCAATGATGCGGCCCGGGCGAAATGGACGAGTCGGGTCGGGCACTCTGCCGGGTCAGCTATCAAAATGATGAAGGAAATAAGAGCAAAGAGATATATCTCTGTAATATGGCTTCAACTGTAACCTGCACACAAGGAAATGAACTCGTGAATGGGTGCCGGAGGGGTGTCCGGCGTGGACACTCCGATGCATAAGTCAGCAGGGTACTCAAGCAAAAGAACCAATGTAATCAGGGATTGATCATGTGATTGGTGTAGGGGATAACGAGTGAGTAAGCAATAAATGAGAGTATTTAATGTATGAATTAATATCTGAATGGAGAGTTAATGATATTTATAATAGATGATGTAATGATGACCTTGTTTCTTGCGTCATGCATTAATTGCAGTAGGGTGGCTGATTATACCTTCTTGTTCTGACATGTCAAATCTTATACTAGTCACATCCAGCCCACCTTAGTTTAGCAGCCATTTATCTTGTCAGAAATAGGACGGCTATGTATACTCTGTTAAATCGGCGCAATTAATGCGTCACTTGTATCAAGACGATGTGAATGGGATGTCTCCCGAGAAGATATCCGAGAACCCGGGTACTCAATATCCCTGGAAAGAGATGTCCCGGGTCATCCGAAACTCTTTTCCGACCCGTTCTATTACCTCGAATTATTCCTGATACGGGAACGCAATCTGTATTCTTTGACCGGGCACTATCCATGACCCGGGTATCTATGAAATGATCCGGGTATCTACGAAATGACCCGGGTATCTACGACCCGGGTCTTCCCGGGGCATCAAGCATATATAATAAAAACGAGAAAAATGAAATTTACATATAGTAACGAGAGTATCGAAGAATTAAAGATTAATAATTTTATTCCATTAGATTTGATATCTCCAATATTGTACATTGTGATAAAATTTCAAAATAAACATTTGACCTAAACTCAATAAATAAAATCTAATTTACCACAATTTTTTCACCGACGGTCAATTAAATTTATTCTCGTTTCAACTATGATGTTTGTATTAATAATTAATTTTTTTTGTCTTTACATGATGATCATTCTTGTTTGTTGAAAAAAATGTCCAACTACATGAAATCACATAAGTTTTGTTGAAAAACCACAATTTAAAAATTTATTTCAAAGAACCGCACGTAGCAATTTTGTTTGAATTTAGTGAAAAACCTATTCGAACCCATACAAATCGCATCGAAAATGTCATACTTTTTGTGTACGCTTGTCCTTAATCTAGTATGAGTATCTAACCAAGAACATTTAAAAAATATGGTTTGTTTCAGTGGCAAATATGAGTATTCAACCTTAATTATCTCTTCGAGTTGACCATAAAATTTGGGACATTCACCATGACTTGAATGACTGCGAACTTGAACCCCTGAATTATCGGTGGCCTTGTACGATGTATCATTAACTGTGTGGAAAACAAACCCATTGACACAATAACCTCGATAAGTATTCACTTTCTGCAATGGTTCAGATGCAACTTGCTCAAAATTTTCTTTGAAATTAAAAATTTCTTGAAAAGTATTATTGAGCACAACATAATCATCATGCACAATCATTTGTAGTTCCCTAACTACGTTCAAAACACGGTATGAAGAAGACTGAGTATCAAGATTAATGTTTTGATATGTCGGACTAACGTAGTCCTCTCCATGATAATACCAACAGTAAGGGTCAGTTTGGTAGGTAGTATTAATGTTGGATTGATTATTAATATTCTGTTTGCTTTCTTTTTAGATTTGACATTGACTATTTCTTTGACAATTCAACTGTTTCTGTTGGAGAATATATCCCATGCTTTGAAGACTGATAAAAACTATCCGCTACACCAAAAAAGAGAAATCAACCAAATACCCCTGATGGTAAATACCCAACTTGCAGGTGGGTCTTCTTTACGTCTCCAAATTTCTTACGAGAGGGTGAATGTTATGAAATACTCTTCATGATTCAGTACTTTCTCCCCCACCTTCCAAGCTTTTAATCCAAAGTGGCTCATCAGTTTGGGCCATTTTCACCAATTCATCCATGGCAGACAAAGCAAGCTCCAAGTACACAGATCTCTCCAATGATCTGTCAATTGGGGTGATATTCGATGGTTTAGAAGGTTGTTCAATAGAGAGAGGGGAGGTGAAATCCCCGATCCGAAATGAGGAGGGCCTGAAGGAAGAGCTGGAGGAAGGGCATTTAGGCCTCCGAAGTCATTGTTTCCTACTCCGAGTTCTAGGTTTGAGTTGGGCATTGGAAGGCCCAAGGATGCAGCTAAAGATGAAATGGGGCGGCCTAAAAACTTCCCTGCAAGGGTGCAAACTCGGTCTAATTCGTCTTTCAATCGAGCATTCTGTATTAGTAGATGTTGCTCTTCAAGGGATATTTCTCAGATAATGGCCGGCCCGCCACAGTTGGTGCAGATGGAGTTCCTCATCATCTCCCTCATCGACATGTTTTCAGCTCGGAGCTTGTCATTTTCTTGCCCGAGTAACGAATTCTCATCTTTCGATCTTCACGGATTGAAATTCTTCTTTCAATATTCACGGACGAACGAAAGGGAGATGGTTTCCAATTGGCGACTGATTTTTCGGAGAACATGCTACGTGGGACGATAAACGATATTGGCAAATAAAATAAATATTAAGATGAAGGGTATTTTGGTCATTAGTATATTTATCATGAATTTATCCGCCTTCTTAATTTCACACCACACATGGTATTAAATATCTCGCAATTAAATATCCTATCATATCAAACATTTATCAATCAAATTATTAATCATTCAATTATCACATCCTACAAACCAAGCGAACCCTAATAATCAGGTACAAATCAATATCGTCCCAAGTATACTTTAACTGCATCATCATCTAAGTAAGTTTTGCTCGGAAATTTTTTGCGGTTGCACGACAACGTATTTTAATAAGCATTTTGGATGACTCGAGGCGAACACAACAGTTGACTCTACACCAGTACAATACTCATGAGATAATAACTCATTCTCCAACCTAGGATACATCTAAGTTCTATTGTTGTTATCCATTTTAGCTTACAATAAATTGACAATTGAATTGATGATTTTGACTTAAATTTGAAGGTTTGTTTTTAAAAATATTTATAACATATATTAATTACCTACAAAATAAATTGTATATAATAATAATATACATAAGATCGATATTAATTTATAATAAATATTGAAGTTTTAAGATATATACATATATTTACATTGCTTAAAAATATTACAAATTAAGCATAGTATTGAATTAATAATTAAAATTATAATTTAAATTAAATACTATATATTATTAGTAGTTTAAATAATAAATATAATAATATTTGAATTTATAATTAATTTTTTAAAAATTTAAAATTAGCATGATAAATATTTATTAACAACTTTCAAATTTAGTATATATTACTTAAATTTATCAAATTATATAAAAATTATATTTTGATTGTCATAAAATTTATTTTTAAAAAATTGTTACAAATAATATACATTAGGTATATTAATAATTATTGATAATAGTTAAATTAAATATTGTAAAAATACTAATGTTAATAAAAATATAATAATATTTTAAATTATATTTGAATAAATATTAAGTTCATGAATAATATATTTAAAATAATACACATAATTATAATATATATATATATATAAATTTATATAATTATTATCAAATTAAAGTACATAAATAAATACTCTATAACATATGCATTTATCTATCTTAACTAGTTAGATCTAACATTCAATTAAATAATACATAAATTATAATCTAATATAAAGTAATATAATTTCACATGAATTTTAACAATAATATATATATGACAAGAAAGTTTTATATTACATATACACATATAACACACGCATAAAACATGTTTGAAGTGTGGACTTTGAAACTTGAAGTTGAGAACCAGATTTGCAAAATTAAACAAAAACTCTAATTATAGTAATTAAAAAGCATGAAATTTGGGGGGAAAAAGACAAGAACTCGTCTATTCCAGAGAGAAAGGACGAAAATAAGTTAAAAAAATGAATGGGGAGGAGGGTATATATAGGTGATTAGTGACGGTTTTTGATTTAAAAATTTGAATACGATTTTCAAAATTTAAAATTGCGAAGAAATTTAATTTAAAAAATTTCATCGCAAGTAAGCGACATAATTATTTAAAAACCGTTGCTATGTAATTAGTGCAATGGTTTTAATACTATATCACTATAATATTGCTACAAAATATTAAAACCTTCGTTATTTTTAGCGATAGATTGATTGTAACGCCTCTAATATTACCACGGTTTTAAAAAAACCGTCGTTATATTGCCCACGATTGTCTTAAAACCGTAGGCAAATTCAATTTAGCGATGAAATTCACAATACCGTCGCTAAATTTAGCAAACGGTGTTTTGAAAACCGTCACTAAATTAGCGTTTTTTTTTTTTTTTGTAGTGAAGGCTATCGATTTCAAAATAATCCAAATACAAAGCACCATACCACAACACCCTCGTGTTCTTTGTTTTTCTAAAAATAATCTAAATTTAAAATATATCAACTTACAAAATCATAATCTTATTTTTTCATGTTAAATATTTAAAAAAGTTAAATTCGAAATTTATCACTTAATCACAAATTTATTTTATCAAATTAAATATACTATTATTTTTCAATTATTATTTAAATCCAACTTAAATATTTTAATAATTAAATAATTTTTTTTTATCATATTCAATCCAAGTAAAAGACGGCCGCACCGTCCCGAGAACTAAATGGTTGATTTACTACTCTTGTCTTGGTCATCTAGGGATGACCTAGCGGGTCTGTTTGGGCTCTCCAACAACCACCATTAATAGGCGCAGAGACTAGACCAGTTACTTAATAGTGAAATTGACTTTCTAATTTCTATGTTAAAATGAGAAACTGGATTGAATGGAATTAAATTATTGTTTGAAAATAATGATTTAGCCAACCTCCCAGCATTTATTAGTTTTGATGGCCAATTTTTCCTTTCATAAATTAATTTGTATTATTATAAAAACTCATCTGAGACAATCTCACTGATCAATTTTGTGAAACGGATATTCTATTTGGGTCACATTTAAAAAAATATTATTTTTAATGTCAAAAGTATTGATTTTTACAGTAAATATGAGCATGATTGACTCGTTTCACGAAAAAAGATCCGTGAGACCGTCTCACAAGATACCTACTCTGGTATTATTTAGCCAACTTCCCAACTATGTTATGATTCATTGAGAGTATCACGATTTTCATTGCTATTGAATGTGAAGTCAGTATGATGAATGCCGAAAAATTTTAATAGGTCTCTTGCGAGACGATCTCATGGATTTTTATTCGTGAGACAGTTCAAGAACTATCCATATTTACAATAAAAAGTAATATTTTTTTTTTATAAGTGATCCAAAACACTCTTTCTTCCTCCATCAATTACGGTAAGATATTTCAAGGGTAATTTAGGTATAACATTGAATAATCTTTAATTTATGGAATCTAAAAAAATCATATCAAACATAATATTATATTGTCATCATATATATTATATATATTACATTTTCTTATCAATCATTTTTTTTATCACTTATTTACTAATAATTAATAGTTTCATCTTTCGAACCAAGTGCGCGTGACCTAAAGATGCATCCCGGTGAGGACATTTATCTTATATATGGGTCATGATCTACACTTATCCTTATATATGGAACTCGCATGTGAGGATACAGATGATCGCCATTGGATGTATGCATGGGCGGAGGTGCAAGTAAATATACCCGGGCTAAATTTTTTAAAAAAATTTATATATAAATTTTGTATAAATTTTAGAATAATATGATATTAGCCCCGGTAGATCAATTTAAAATATTAAAAGATTTTAAAATTTAAAATTCTAGCCTGGACGGAGCCATATTTCTGGCTCCGCCATGTATGATTGAAGCCGTCTAAGGATAACATCTCATTAATAGAGGACTACCTATATAAGAAAAAGATGGTATCTATATATTATTTAATTACTTTTAATTAAATATGTGTGATTTTTAATAACTAAATAAATTCATAATGGAACATTGATTGATTAAAATTATAACCCTTTTTTTTTCCAACGTGAAGTATAACTTTTCACCTTCCCAATATCTATCTAATTAGTCTCATTTACCCGAATTAATTTCAAGAAATTTAGTATAACAACTCATCCACGGGTGACAAAGATCACTGTTTAGTTTGTGTTTGAAACGATGAATTTTAAATTTATTTTTGTTATTTATAGAAGTTAGACCATGAAAAACAGAAACAAACAAGTCTTTTCGGCTTTTAATAATCTTTTTTTTCCTTATGGACCATGATGAAACTTTTAAAATTTTGAGTGAGAGGGAAGTTAGAGGTAGGGTTTGTTGAGTGTTAGGAGATTAAACAACCCTCACCACTCCCACGACACAGACACGGAGACAACATTAAACAGATGGAGGGTGAGTGCGCAAGACTGAGCCACCTATTTGTGACTGTGTTCCTGTTCAGTTTCCAACAATATATGGTCATTCCCACCATCGCAGATGTCACCGTCGGCGCAGTGTGTGGCGGTAGAGATGAGTGCTCTCTCGCCATTTACCTCACCGGTTTCCAGCAGGCTGTACGTATTCATATATATTGATATATGATGATCGTATGATTCATATATACACTTTTGGCTTTTTTTTATGTCTTTAGCAGATTTCAGGGTTAGGTTCTGTGGTGATGATGCCACTTCTGGGTAATCTTTCGGATTCTTACGGCATGAAAAAGTTACTCGCAATTCCGATGTCTCTTGCTATTATGCCGCTAGGTATATATATGTTGTTTTGCTGGCTTTTTATTGCTTGAAGAACTTAATGAAAAATCCCGTAATTTATGGCAATGAATGCATATAAATAAACAGTAATCTTGGCATTGAAGAGAACGAAGAATTGGGTTTATGCATACTACGCATTCAAGACTTTGACTGCCATGGTTACAGATGGGGGTGTTTTATGCCTTTCTTTTGGTTCCTTGGTAACTTAAATACCCAAAATTTGATATGCAATTAGCTGTTGTTATATATATAACTTGAACGTGCATGGCTGCAGGCAGAGAGTGTGTCGGAAGAGAAGCGCGTGGCAGTGTTTTCAGTTCTGTACGGAGTTCTGTCCTGTGCAAGTGTTCTTGGTAACTTAAGCGCTCGCTTGCTCTCCACTTCTCAAATATTTCAGGTCCTGCATGCTTAAATTCAATTATACAGCATTAGTTTAATCTGTCCAGACAATTATATATACAAAGAAATGAAATATTAATACGCAGGTTGGGGCATTTGTATCCATTCTGGCATTGGTTTACATGAGAATACTTGTCAAGGATTCGAGCAACAGATGTGGTAGTAGCAGTAGTCATGATGATAATATCATCGATACTCCTTTGACGTTGGAGGAAAGCACAGAAAGTTGTAATAATGTAGGGTTTCTTGGAACTCCATCGCCAAAGGATATATTTCGTTTGTTCAACACAAGGTTAATTACTTATATTCCCACTAGTTTTATATTCTATAATAATTTACACTAACTAGCTAGCAAGATTTTACAGCATTACATTTGCACTAGCTGCATCTGTTACATTGTTGGGCGACCTTGCTGAAGCCGGAGCTCTAACTTTCTTACCGGTATCGATCCCCTCTCATCTCACAAACTTCTCTTTCTCTAAAACATCAACTTCTTTGGATATATATATATATATATATATATATATATATATATATATATATATATATATATATATATATATATATATATATATATAGTTCTAAAGCATGGGAAAATAACGAAAAAGGAGACCGTCTTATCTTGGAATCGACTCAATTTTCTTTCTCGATTGCGATACAATATATCTATAATATAAATTTCGTTCGCTTGAGGACATCTTTTTCATATTTTGTACGTAGGATGAATTGATCAGGAGGTCCCCCCCTAGCTAACTTGGATCGGGGGACGGGGACACATAAAATTATATATCTTCTATAATAAAAATATCTAATTTATTATTCCCTAAAACAAAATATTTAGAAAATTAAAGCTATATTTGGGTTTCAATAAAATATTTTCTTTTAATTTAGGATATTAGTCAAAGTTAACTTTGAAGATGTTTTTAGTTTGAGAGGGAAAAACCAATTATTTCATCATTTGTTTTAATCATTAAATTTATGCAGTATTTTTTGAAAGCCCGGTTCGGTTTCAACAAAGACCAGTTTGCAGTCATTTTCATGATTATCAACATCGGGGCAGCGCTATCAAATGTATCTATCTATCTATATATATATTAACAATTAATTTAATCAATTTTCTTTATGAATATTTAAGAATTTTAATGTGGCAATGCAGGTGGTCTTCATGCCTAAGTTGGGACCTCTTTTTGGAGATATTACATTGCTTTCTTTCGCATTGTTCATTGCGTTCTTAAATGTATGTTATGTTATTTTACTTTACATACAACCTTTTATATAAATATATGTGTGTGTGTGTGTGTGTGTGTGTGTGATCAAATTCCAACCAACACAAGGTGATTAATTCTCCTTATGAGTAAGCTTTATGATCAGTAGTAAGGAAAATATCTATTTGTTTTTTTTTATTTTATTCTTAATTATATTATATATATTTTTGCAGATGCTGCTCAATAGCCTATCATGGGCACCATGGGTGAGGTCTTTAATATGTTATATATATATATATATATATATATATATATATATATATATATATATATATATATATATATATATATGGTGCTGCCCCAAATATAACAAATTATATACTACTTTACATTGTTTAAAAAAAATACTTTTGCATGCATGCATGACTTTTAGCTGATTATATATGCATGCAGGTACCTTATGCAGCTGCATCCTTGGGGATATTCTTTGCTATATGGTCCTCATGTGTGAGTTGTTTTTTCTTCGGAATATTAGTTTAATTAGTCGAGTTACAACAGGCAAGGAGCATATATATATATATATATATATATATATATATATATATATATATATATATATATATATATATATATATATATATATATATATTTATTTGGAAAAAGAAAATTATTTGATGTCGAATACAACAGGCAAGGAGCATTGCTTCAAAACAAGTTGGGCTTAGTGAACAGGTGTGTTAAAATTATGTGCAAAGTATATTTATATGTATATCTGCGCTTCTGGATAACCAGTAGTCTATTTTGTAATGAAGTCATTGCGAGCTTATTACATAAAATAAAACGAAAATTGATGAACCAATTATTTTGTATTAATGCGAATGTATCAGGGGATTGCACAAGGATGTATGATGGGCATAACATCATTGGCCAACGTCGCTTCTCCTTTAATTTTTAGTCCTTTGTCTGGTAATTTCAAAGATTTAAACCATGACTCTGTTATTTTCTATTGTTTCTCCAATAATATCTGATTCTTTATCGAACTTTATGTAAGTAGACAAAACAAACAAAATGTTCTTTGAAAAAAGTTTAGAAATGAACATTTTTTTTTCTCTTTTGGCAGCTTTATTTCTGTCTGAGGAACCACCCTTTCATTTCTCTGGGTTCTGTGTGCTGTGCATTGGACTTTGTTATGTAAGGTTCATTTCATCCTTGTGATTTAATATAAAAAAAATAAAATAAAAATGCTGATCACTGTTTATATCAACCATTGGCAGCTGATGGCTTTCATTCTGAGTATGATCATAAAACTCATTCCCAGTTCCTCAAGAGAACTGAGTTAGCAAGCAGAATTGTGTAGTACTGGCGTAAATCGAATTTGTGTTCAAATTAAATTTTATTGTGAAATATAGCACTTGTACGTCAAGTTTCCCTCAAATTATAGAGAACTTACTACTTATTAATTATCATGAGATTACTTGTTAAATAATGGAGAGTAGTAATTAATTATACTAGAATTTGTTGAATTCTTTTGGAATTTTCTTGAATAACGTTGAATGTTGGCCGCGGTAATCTCATTAAGAACTATCATAATAACATATTTGTTCTCAAACAGATCGATTGAGTTTTACAAATTATTAAGAATGAAGCTTACGGCCTTCTAAATTTTCTCACTATATTCCATGGAATTATGACATTTTTTATATTAATTTTCAGACATCAGATAGATTCAGGCTAACTCTCTGTTTCTTGATGAGGGATATACCTTTATTAGTATACTCAGAAAGAAACCAGCAAGCTGCACAAGATTATATATACTTAGATCAGATTAACCAACATTAGTCATTTGGAGCATATGCTGTGTGTGACAAGTTGTTCCTACCCAAGCAAATCCAACACAAAGGATACTGAAACCTTGGAAGTCGAATGGAGCCTTCTCAGACAAAAATAAAGCTGTGACAAAGATATTGTTCAAAGGTTGAGTGATGCATATCAAATATCATACTTAACATGCCATGTCCTGTCCCTAAATGTAAGAGAATAAAATTTCGTATCACCTGACAAAGGGCTGTAAATTAACGGGGAGATCAGATTTGCTAACGATGTGATGCCCAAAATGCATCCTTGAGCAAGCCCCTACAAACCGAAGAGGCAATAGAAGCGAGTAGTTAACGATAAAATCATTCCATAAAATGTCAGCACAGAAAAATCTAAGATTTGGATGACCATTATAGAATCACATCCCACAAGGCATTAAGGCATTGACGATCATCTCCCATGATTTCAACTACAATATAGCATGCACACCTGTTGGTTGGGTCCAACTTGTTTTGAAACTATGCTTCTTACCTGTATAGCTCAGAAGCGAACCACATATCAACAAATAGTAACCAAAACCGAACAGAACTTAATTTTGGCTATAGTGAACTCACAATTGGGCTCGACAAAAAGAGGAATAGACCCATCAAGGCAGCAGCGTAGGGTACCTAAAACACAAATTTTGAAGGGAAAAAAAAAAGATTTTGTTTACTGTGTATTCCTTCACTGACTTGGCACTTGCACAAGCAGCACAAGATATAAGGATTTTCATTTGCACTCCCAAGTAGAGTTTCAAGTGCATGATAATCATTGAATATTAAAGAGGATACCCAAGTTGCCCATGCAATGCTGTCAAAGAACATCTGCACCAAACCAGAACCAATTTTTAATAATGTAACTGATACATCAATATCTTCATGTATAACAGTATAAGCAACGGTTTTATGTATGAAAGGTGACTGAACAACACACACATTTAAGAATCCGGCAAAAAGTGCTATAGATAGCAATGTCTCCTCTCCAATTGCAGGACCAAATATAGGCATGAAGATCATCTGAACAAGTTTTTCATTTTAGTATGGAGTAGAGGCCACAATTAAGTAAAAAAAAAAGCTACAAATAGCATTAGAAGAAGGAAAATAGCTAATGGGACAGAAAATACATTTGATAGGGCTGCTCCAATGTATGCAATAAGTAAAAGGTCTGCAAATTGATCTTTCCCGAAGTGGAAGCGTGCCTTTAGGAAATACTGCAGATGATGGATAAATAATAAAGTGAGCACGTTGAGAAACTTGCTCGCTAAACACCCACCAATCAAATGGAAAAAGGAACATAGGATACCAGTAAGCAAGTTTGAAGTCCACCCTCTGCAAGGCTATAGAAGAAAGCAACAAATGCTGCTAATGAAAAAGTAAAGCTGCAACACGAGGATCAAGTCATTCAGTAAACGGAGAAGAAAGGGGGCCTGGTCAATTTTTGATCTCTATGTAAGCTTAAAAGCTTTTTAGTGCATGTCATGTTAAAGAAACTGCTGGGCAATCAGAGACTTGAAGTGCCACCATTCACCTGTAGAAAATTTTTAGTCTGACACTGTAATTTTCATAACAAATTACATGTCATGTCAACATAATGATCCATTAAAGTTTCATTTCCAAACGAGATCAGAAGATTTTTCTTCAATGTAGTAGGTTATAAAGCAAACCAATATGATCAGAGGAGACACAAATGCCCTGATTTACTTAGGCATCGGGAAAGTTTTGGAATTTGTGAGTTACTGTTCTTCATTCCTAAAACCTCTATTTATCTGCTCCAAATATACTAGCAACAAAACAATTTTTAAACAGCTATTATCTTCTTATTGTGCATGCAGTATAGTCTGCATCGAGTTCATTTATTCTGGAAGATTCCTAGGATGATCATGACCAGAAGAGAGAAAAATACAATTATAGGAAAATATTAAGTTTCCAAAAAATTCAAGCATTATACCGGCTTTTTAGCAAACAAAATATATCCTTTGGTGATGGAATTTTCCTACTGAAGTCCATCTTCTCCAACGCTTTGACACTGTCTTCATTGCTTTCTATTTCCTTCAAAATTGGCTGTTCCAAAGCATCAGAGGGGAGTTTTGTATCCGCAAGAAAAACTGTCATGTAAATTGCTGCAGCAATAGCTGCAACTGCTGCAACCTAATGAATTGGATCACAGATCACTGACTTGTAAAGAATAAAAAATTTCTAAAATTGGCCTTTGCTGAAAAGTAAACCGACACCCTGGGGACTAGGCTAATCAAAGAAAATTTAATGTTTTCTGAACTGATCAGGGAAAGACCTGAAATATCTGAATTGTGGAGAGCAGGCGAGCAGCTAAAGTACCGCCAACATATGCAGAGAACATCACACCGGAGAGAAGTCCAAATGCAGAGACACGATTCCCTGCTGATACATTGTCTGCCTGGAGAACATACCCCATATGGCCGAACTTAAACATGGAATATCTTCCCAACTAACATTAATATCTCTTGAATCGAATTACAGTAACTCAAGTAATAACCCGCAATCCGCTCTAGTAGAACAAGCTAATGCAATAAAAATGGACCTCTAGTCAAATTTGAACGAGCATAACAATTTACTGCCGATATTTCAGCGAGAAGCTAGCTTATCAGACTCTCACTTTGCACCATTTATATCACTGATTCTCGTCCCGGCATTTTCCAATTTCACAAAATTCATAACAAGCACGAGTTGATAGAGGATTTTTCCAGTAAAAAATTATGTACATCTCTGGCCGACAAATAATAAGTTGAATGCTTTTGGTATGGTCTGCCACAATACCAAATTAAAAACATTTAGCTAAATTTGAAGGAATTCCACTAGATACTCTGACACATACTTTTTTGCTAGGATATCAATTACAGTAGTAAACTTAGCAAATGAACTAAAGGCACTCCTCTCTTGTTACAGCCCACAGCAGTGTCATTTCTTTTTCTTGGCAAGTCTCGGAGTTTAATAAATAAATAAATAAAATGGGAAAGTGATCAATTGCATATAGTGGAATTTATAGCGCCAAACCAGAGAATTATTACGAAAGTAAGATGAAGTTACCGCATAAGCGAGAGCAAGGCACACGCCACTTTGGGTAAACATGGCAGTTATAGTCCTAATGGCATAGTATGCGTAAAGGAAGCTCTTTTCCCTCTTCGAGGCCAACACAACTGCACATATTAATATGGCCAAATATAACCCAAGAAACGCATCATCGGTGAAAAAAAGAACACTTGTACTGTTACATACACACCGTTGGGTATAATAGCAAGGAAAAGAGGGATTGCCAGCAAAGCTTTCCTACTATAAGCATCAGAGAGATTCCCAAGCAGCGGGGTCACTATCACAGATCCTAATCCTGAAACCTAGTAATTGTAACAGAAATGTGATGAGAATCCGATGGGAACTTCAAAAAAAAAAAACAGAATATTGGTCAGTTTAATTACCGCCTGTTGGAAGCCGGTGAGGTAAATGGCTTGAGAGCATTCATCTTTTCCGGGGCAAAGCGCGGCAATGGAAACGTCGGGGAGCGCAGGACCTCCAATTAATTCGGCGAAATTCGACAGAAACATCGTCACAAAAAGGTGGCTCAGTCTCCGCCAATTTTCCATGTTTTTCCCCAGCCTCAAATTTTGAGCTCTCAGAATTTCTAGTTTAATAACACATTTTTTATTTAAAAAAATGAATAATTATGTATGACTTTACGTGCTTGTTTCATATGGACTCGATTTGTACGATAATTGGTGCTAAACTGTAATTATTTGATCACAAAATTCGTCCACAACCCGTAAGACAGATCGATCAAATTTATTAAAAAAAAAAATTTAAGTAAAAAAATTATGAGAGACGATTTCACGGGTCGTATTTTGTGAGACAGCTATCTTATTTGGGTCATCCATGAAAAAGTATTATTTTTTATGTTAAGATTATTACTTTTTATTGTGAATATCGATATGGTTGACAAGTCTCACAAATAAATATTCGTGAGACCGTCTCATAAGAGACTTACTATAGTTTTTATATCAAAAATAATATTTTTTTATGATAAAATGATGATACCAACTCAAAAAAGACCTACTCATATTCAAATTTGATATGAATAATATCATTCTTCTTGTTTAAAAAATACTAGTATATTTTCCAAATATCGGATCAATTATTTAAAAAGATTTGAGTTATATTTTGACGGTGGATTGTAATATTTAAGAAAACAAGAACACTCGATTCTAGGTAAATATTAGTGCAAAATCATGATCTAAGTAATTCTTGAGCTAAAGTGTTTTTTTTAATATTATAAAATGTCGTGTATGAAAAACGACATATATGTCGATATCAACGAGACTGAAATGATTTTAGGAAGATGAAAAACAGAATGCACGTGCTCTTCCATGCATATTCCCCACCTAACACCATACTTACAACTCCATTTAGCTCTAATTTTATGTCATATCATAATCTAAATTTAATAATATATGTTTCTTACAAAGTCATTATAAAATCTTGATATCTTTATAAAAAAAAATTATTTATCTATTTCTACATTTGAAAATATTAATAAAAATCTAGATTTTTTTATGATTATTTTATATATGTCTTTCTAGTAATTTTCATTGGATAAACGTGCATTAGTTTATCACGTCTAAAATTAGGGTTTTTATTAAAAATAATTTTAATTTTAATTTTTTTTTCAAAAATAATTTTAAAAAAATTTCTTTCAAAACTACCTCGATCCGCTCATGGAAGAGCGGACGCTCCTACGTGGCAGGGTCTGCTCCACGATTTTTCTTCTCCACTCGTTTCTTATCTCTTTATTATGTACGAAAGATTCCTGAACAATTCACGTGAAAGCTGAGAAAACGAGGCTCTGAAAAATTCACGTGAAGACCAATAATCGAAAAACGATTTCTATATAATTGACAATTTTTCGAATGAATCAGTTATCAATTCTCTTAAAATTTCCCTCACTTCTCTTTGATTTTTTTCTCCAATTTCAGCGAAAAAATGTCTAACATCGACGTACTCTTATATTTTGGTGGTCATATAGTTAGCGATAGTGAATCGATTGAATATAGCATTCCATTTGTTAGACCGATACGAGTATCACGATCCATTAATTTGATGGAGTTAGTTGAAGTTGTGCATAAAATGTTAGCAATCGATCCAGCGAATTTTGTTTTGAAGATGTCAACCAAGTATTCATTCATGGAGAGAGCATCTTTGCATGAAATTCAAGTCAATCTCGTTGATGACGATGTTTTACAGTTTATAATGCAATGTGACAATATGCATGTTTTGCATCTGTACGTGGAAGCAAATTTAATTGAGAATAATGTTGGATTTGATGATCCTGAATCGTACGTTCCACATGCATCTGATTCAGGTTTTTATAACCAACCCGGTACGTCTACATATGGTGGTTTCCAGGAACAAGAATCTTATATTCCACAGGTTACTGAAGGACTCGGTAATATGAGTTTCGATGATGTAAGTGGGCCTTGGGATCAATTTATAAATGTCTCGTCGGAACAAAATAATGTTCCATATTGGCCGAATCCAACATTAGATACGAGTGCTCGTCGTCCGGATGAGGCCAATAATGATTATATTTGGAGGACTGATTCTGAACCCGATATATCATACAGCGAGTCTGAAGAAGACGATGTGAATGTTGATGATGAAGTGAATATTTTTACGAATCCTGATGAGGGGACATCATCTCGACAACCAACACGTGACACATTGCAGAGGCAGACCGTACCATTTCTGTCAAACACTTCTGAAATGCCATCATTTTTCAATAAATTTTTTGGGGAAGAGCATCCTGATTCTGTCGATGTTCCTTGTGGAGTGCAATCAAGCTATTATAATCCGGATAGAGGTGAATTATGCGTCAACATGATATTTAAAGATAAGAATGATCTTATTGCATCTGTGAAGGATTATTCAGTCAGAGTTGTCAGGCGTGAGTACCATGTCGTGGATAGCACACGCAGTTTGTTGAAGTTACGTTGTAAAAATAATTCTTCTACGGTCATTTGTTGATGGGGACTTCGCGCTTCATTGAAGGCCAAGACTGGTTATTGGAAAATAACAAAATATAGCGGGCCTCATACATGTATATCTACCTCTGTTGGTATAGACCATAAGAATTTGAACAGTGAGATGGTGGCACATACGCTATTGGGAGTTGTTCGTTGTGATCCTTCGTACGAGATTAAGTATATCATCGAAAATGTGAAAGATAAATATGGTTATCAAATCTCGTACCTGAAGGCATGGTGAAGTTTGAAACGTGCTATGGAAATTGCTTATGGTACATGGGAGAGCTCGGTTCAATTACTTCCGAAATATATGTGTGCTTTGTCCAAATACAATCCGGGAACAGTTGTGGAGTGGAATCATCTCAGAGCCAACAATGAAATGAGTAAGACCCTGAACTATGTTTTCTGGGCATTTAGGCCGTGTGTTGATGGTTTCGGCATTGTCGGAAAATAATTAGTGTTGATGGTACATACTTGTATACCAAATACAAGCACAAAATGTTGATCGGTGTCACTCTGGATGCGAACAATCAGGTTCTACCGCTAGCATTTGCTATTGTGGACGAAGAAACAACAGATTCTTGGAAATGGTTCTTGGAGAATCTAGGAAGACATGTTGTTCGTGGTTAAAATGGCGTGTGTCTTATTTCTGATAGACATAAGGGAATCGTGCGCGCAACTGCAGATCTACCATATTTTCAACCTCTACACGGTGTACATCGTTTTTGTTTGAGACACGTGTGTTCAAACTTCAACGCTAAATTTAAAGACGTGCATCTGAAAGACTTATGCTGGGCGGCAGGCACACAGAATCAAATTTGTAAGTTTGAATCAATAATGGAGGCAATCAAGCAAAAAAACATTTTGGCGCACCGATATTTGGCTGGAATTGAGAAAGAAAAATGGAGTTTGGCACATAATGGTGGTTGGCGTCGTGGGGTGATGACAACCAATATGTCGGAGTGTTTAAATAGTGTGTTGAAGGGTGCTCGTAGACTTCCTATATCTGCCATAGTACACTTGACACTTCATAGGTGCGTACAATATTTTATTGAACGTGTGACTAGAGGTGGTCGAATGGTTCAGGAAAATCAGCTGTGGTCAGATTATGCGTGTCGAAAGTATGACAAGTGGGCGAGAAAATCTAGTGAACATCGTGTTGCAAAATATGCTGTACGTGAGCAAACTGCTTCGGTTGCAACTTCGGTTACATATCAAGAAAATATACAAGATAAATATGATATTTACAACAATAATTTTTAAATATTATCGTGCACCATATGGAGAAACTGGAATTAAAGCATCCGGATCAACGGGAGGTGCAACTAATGTTAACCCATCTCGATCGGGATTAACACATTTAATCATGCTCCATGCCCATATCTGCTTGTAATAATAAAAAAAATTAACAAATATAACCAAAATATCGTGTTAAATCATCATATCACATTAATGATACCTGCAGGATATATAAAGGTCCAGCCATTGTATTCTTCTCTATACGTGTCGCGTTACACAACTCACGATATAGAAATGCTAAAACTGCACTACCCCAACTATAAGACTTCACGTTATCAACATCTCGTAACAGTTGCAAAAATATTAGTCTAGCTGACCCTCCTTGATAATCAGGGAACATTATTCCTCCAATAATCATTAACGCAACACAACGAGTAAATTTCACAACATCTTCCTCTGAAGTTTCATCATTGACAAGGTTAGATATACAATGATCATGTAATGCTGTCATAGACAGATGACCACCTTTCAAAAATTTTGATGCTGGCAAAAATCCCAACATATCCAAACATATGTGTTTACATTCCTCAACTTTATGCGACACGTCTACTCCGGTTACTGCTTCACCATCAATTGTCAGACCCCAAATTATTGAAACATCTTGTAATGTAACTGTTGCTTCACCACATGGAAAATGAAACGTGTGTGTCTCACGTCTCCAACGTTCAACAAGCGCAGTAATCAAATGATTATCAATAACTTGCGAGCCACATTCTAAAACTCCATAAAAACCCATATGATTTAAATATGACAATACACGCCTGTGTAAGTAATTATCAGTATATAACTTCCAAATCAAATTGTCTAACCTTTTCACTTTGATAATATCATCAACGGTTAACGAAGATACTCTTGATGACATATGGGTCGCTTGTAAATAGAGGACACTAAGATCTTCTGGATTTCTATTATCTGCCATTTCGAAAAATGCCGTAGATCTTCTCAACTTCGTCAAAAAAATTTGTGACGAGGAAATGAAAAATTCATGAACGAGAGAAAGAGAGGAGAAAAATAAATGGAGGAAAGAAGAGGAGGAGGAAGATAAGAATCGCTAGGACGAATCAGTGCGAACCACGTGGCCACATAGGCAGCGTCCGCGCTTCCCATAAGCGGATTGAGGTAGTTTTGAAAGAATTTTTTTTTTAAAATTATTTTTCAAAAAATTAAATTTAAATTATTTTTAATAAAAACCCCTGATTTTTTAAAATAAAATAAAGTAAAAAAGCAAAGCCGCCTTAAATTTATAAAAAAGTAAAGCCGCCTTAAATTTATATTAGTGTTCTATGTCTCGAAAAGTTCATTGAATCCGTAGGACTTGCATGCAATTTGGACCGTAGAATTTTCAATTTTCAGTCAAAGGCTTTTAAAAAACTTGAAAATCCAAGTTTTAAATTCATCCCGATTCATAAGATATTCCATTAGTTTTAGTTTTCTATGTAATAGATTTCAAATTCGTAAAAAATTGGATTAATTGAAATATTTTTTTAAATACAAATCATTCGAGATCCAAACGCAGAGACCTCGAGACTAGATTAGTATGGGGTCTTGTGTTACTTCACTCAAACTTTTGATCATTCGAGTTTCCCTCTCTAAGAATGCTTGTGATATGTATTTGGCTCCACCAAGCTAAAAATTCTTCAATGACTAAGTTAAAACTTTTGAGTTTTGGTGATTTGATAAAGGTTTTGATTTCAATGGATAATTACAAAACCTATCTAAACTGAATTTAAAAAGAAAACACTTATATTCATGAGCAAAAGTTTTCTAAATTAATCAGAGTCCAACTGGCTACCGTGACAAACTGATAGTGCATTATTTAAAGGAGAAAAAAAATACCGATAGACAAACTTATCAAATGACAACTGATGGAGCCCAACTGATAGCAATTTATTTCAATCGACCAGTCAGACCAAATTCAAACATTTTCTGAAGATTATCGGTATACTCAGTGACTAAAAATCATAATACAACTGAAATATCAGATGAAATTTTATGTACTAACAGTCATTAATTCACAACAAAATATCAAAATTCATGTGCACTACCAGAAATATATGATATGTCAGAAAAGACGATCACATGACAGTAACGACATCTGTATTTGGAAACAAATATATAATTTTAAAATATGATCGTTGTTGTATAAGAATCCTATGAATAGATATGTTAGAAAAGCTTTTAAAGGTCTCCGAATCTCTTCTTGAAAAGGCTTTATGTGAGCCAAACAGATCAAAGCTTTTGTCTTTACCAAAAGTCTTACTGAAGTAAGTGATTTCAAACTGTTTGTCTTTACCAAAGTCTGTTAGTGCAATCTTTCCATAAGGAAGAAGAGGCGATTTAAGAGTATCACAGTGTCTGAATATCCATAACAAACGTGCAAATTTACATTTCAGTCTACCTGCATTTACTTTCTATTTGATGAGTTGACTGATTTTTTATATCAGCCATTTTTTTCAAATTTTTTCGGTTAGTCTATTTTCGTAGTTTTTAATGTTGACTTTTTGAGGACTCAACTAACAAGAATTTCATTTTAGTATTGCTAACCCAACCGAAATATTTGCAAATTATTGAGATTATTTATTCAAGCCCCTCTAAATTAATCTCTTATCATAACAAGTGGTATCAGAGAAAGTTAATTCTTATCTCTGAACATTATTCAATCAAATGACCTCACTTAGAAAATCATGATGTCCTTCAAGAAAATTTTTTATTATTGACATATTAGAATGCAGACTCATTTAGCTGCATACGTGGTTTGTCATCATAGATGGCCCGATGAAAATTTTGAAAATAAATGCTGCACTTGTCATCATTGATGGTGCTCCACAGATGATCGAAATGCCCAAAATGGAATGAACCAGTAAAGACAAGAAGAAAGCCAATTTAGGCATTGAGGCTAATAAGTACATTCTGTATAAAACACTGAAAAATACTTTAAACAAGATCAAGATTTATATAAGAGAAACCGATAAACGAAAGAAAACAAGTTGTCGGTTGCAATATAGAAACTCGACAAAATTAAGATGAAGGCAGGAGAATCTATGTCAAACTTATATGAGAAGTCAGTAGTACCATAATTGAGTTGGCTGCTCTTGGCAGAGAATATGTCAATCAAAAAATAGTCTTGAAAGTGATGAGGGCACTCTAAATAGAATGAGGTGTCAAAACAATGGATATGCAAGAATCAAAAGACCTTAACAAGCTTGAACTACACGATTTGTTCGCAGACCTTAAGGAATATGAGTTTAAACAGGAAACAATAACTAATGTTGAGTCATCAACCAAAATGACAAAGAATCTGGCTACTGCAACCACTGAAAAAACTATCTCAAAAGAGAAGCCAGTTGAGAATGTCACTGTTTATAAAGAAATTTGGCAAGTTTTTGAAGAAGAAACAAGACAATTTAAAAAGCTCAAACAGGAGCAATCATATCAAGAAATAGTACACTGATGAAGACAATGTGTGCTTCAATTGTGGGAAAGTTGGACATTTCATAGCCAACTGTACTAAGCCAAATAAAGATGAGAAAATACCAACTGGAAAATATGGCTGATTTCATGATAAGAAGAAGTCCACGGATGACACGAGCTCAATAAAAAAGAGAAAAGATCATAAAGTACTGGTGGCTAAAGACAGTAAAGCCAGGTGGGCTGATTTTGAGATGAACTCGTCTGAGTCAAAATGTTCCCACAATGAGAGTGATGAAGATGTGGTGTAGTATCTCATCGCCAATGCTGAGCTAGAATCTACCTATGTTGAAGTATTCGACTTTAACTCAACCGATTTTACACGAGGTGGTCTCATCACTACACTTAATGACATGATAATATAGGACAAGATACTTCCTCAATCATTCAAAGAAGTGAAAGCAAAACAAACAAGTATAACTGATAATGATATCGAGCCTAACTGAGAACGGTCAGGTGAAGTGTTATGTCTTAAGACAGAAGTTGTAGAGCTTAAAACTGAAACTGATAGAAAGAGCATCACCAGCTTATTTATGATGATAAGAAATTTTCTTAACTGATTAGCATTTGGAACAAGTCTTCGGTGAGCCTTGAGAAAATGAAGGGGCTACAAAAGCACTCATTGACAAAACTGGCCTTGACTTTAGCGGTAATGATAGCAACCCCACTGCCAGTAGTACTCAATCGAAACTGAACATCTGCATATGGAAATATATTCACTTTGTGAAGTCCAGTTATATATATGAACATCAAAAGCCTACTAAGCAATTTAAAAAGCTAATCGAACTGATGAATAAAGGCATAAAGTTTGATATTTGGTATACACCAGAGAGTTTCTCCGTCAAGCCCAACTGATCTGGTCACAGATTCAGTCAGGCAAGACATAACTCAATGAAGGCTAAGCTTTTTCGATAATATAACTTCAAGCCTGTTAAAAAGAGATATAGGCAAACCAATGATGACAAAAAGACTAAACAAAATTTTTTTCCAACACTCACAGAGTATGGCTCACACATAATTTTGCACAACCTTTGTTAAACAAACAGATTGGTCGGCCAGTCAGGCTTATCCAAGAATGGGTTCTTAAGAGACTAATCTCATTTGGACCCAAAGAAAATTGGGTACCAGTTGATTTACTTTGTGAATGCAGAACAATAAATGAGAAGGGCTAAAAAATTAAGTTTGGTACCTGAAAAATGGATGTTAGAGGCACATAACTGGTCAAGCCCAACTGCTGTCTGACTTAATCGACTGTGAATAACCCGTGATCACCTTCTGTCACAATGTTAAAAGTAAGAAAATAAGTAAGATTAAGATTACTCATGGAAATGTAGCAATTAATGTCGTTGAAAATTTATGTTTTAACTTGATTAGTATCAATCAACTTTGTGATAATGGTTACTTAGTTGAATTTGATAAGAATAAATTTTGAATTAAGGATGCTGATAATTGAATCTTGTTAAATGAAATTATAATTAGTAACACTTAAAAAATTGATTGAAATAATAATTATCTAGTCTCAGCAACATGTTTTGCAGCTATTAATAATGATAAAAAGCGTCTATGACATAATATATTGAATTATCTCAATTTTAAATAAGTTATTAATTTGTGTAAATTGAACCTATCTGATGGTTTTACAAGTATTGAATTTGTTAAGAATCGTTTATGTTCAGCATGTCTGTTAGGTAAATAGAATCGATATAGTTTTAAGAATAATGGTAGCAAACTAACAAATAGATGCTTTGAACTATTTTATATGGATTTGTTCGGTATTATACATGTAATAAATTTAGGACGAATGAGATAATACACTTGTAATTCTTGATGATTTTTCTTGATTTATTTGGGTTATATTTCTATGTGGTAAAGATTATAATATTATATAACTTATTAAATTTCTTAAGCCTATTCAAAATGATAAATCAGCCTAAAAAATTATGATCAAAAGTGATCGAGGTACTGATTTTACTAACAAAACTTTGAATGAGTATTTACCAGAACAAATATTCAGCACAAGTACTCAGTAACAAGAACTTTTCAACCTAATGGAGTTGCTGAACGAAGAAACAGGACTTTGAAAGAAGCTTCTAAAATATGCTTATTTTGTAATAGCCGAGCCCGGTGTACGGTACGGTTTAAGTTTTGTATGTTATTGGGTTTTGTGATTTAGATGTTTAGAGTTGTGTTATGAGTTATAGTATAGTTGGTATTATTGTTTTGCGGCATGGTTGGTATTGTTAGTTGTTGGTTGTTGCGTTGTTTCAGAGTTTTGGTTGGATTTTAGTTGCTTGAGATTTTGTCTTGGCCGTGAGCATCGCACCCGCGGTGTGGAGAGTACCGCACCCGCGGTATTTGCAGGACCGCACCCGCGGTCGTATTTTTCAGGGAATTGTTTGGATTGCCGTGAGCTCAGCGCACCCGCGGTGCTTGTTGGAGCGCACCCGCGGTGATGAACAATAGAGGTATGGGCGAGATTTTAAGTACCTTGTTGGATGAGTTGACTTCATTTTCACCTTTCCCTTTCCTCTCAATCTCGTTTTTCTCTCTTAGAACAAGGGTTTTCTCCAATTTCTTTCATTTCCTACCTTTGATTCTTGGATTTAGTTGGAGTTTCGAGTTGAGATCGAAGTTCTTGGTTGCTCTAGGAAGCTTAGGTAAGCTTTTGGTGGATTTATTTCTTGGTTTTTGGAGAAGAGATATTGTAGGTTTGTTGTGTTTATGGATTTATGGATTATTTGGCTTGGGTTCTTGGATATTGAGTTAATGTTGGTGTTATTTATGGATTATTGTTGTAGGAATTCAACCAAGTGAATAGTGGAGGTGTTCTTGTGGTTTGTAAGTGGAATTTCATCCCTTGTGCTCATATGTATATATATTTATTGTGTTTCAAAGGTTTTATTGTGATATTCCCTTCCATTTGATCCATAGTATGTATTGATTCAATTGCTATATATATTGGAGGTATTTGATGTCTCAATTGTTCAAAGGGAATACAAAGAGTATAGTTTCTAAAGTGTTTGATAAATGTCAAAGAAAGAGTTCAAATGTTTTATGGATTGATTGATATATAGTCAGAGATTGCATGCAATTAGTTGATCAACGACCATAGGCTTATATCCCTCAGAGTTGTCGATTTATATCGATGGGATACGAGCACCACAGACAGAGATACTATTGATATCAATCCATACCAGAGAAAAGAGGAATACCATCTTATTGATATGCTATTGCCATGATATTTATTTCAGAGTTGATGGTATTTAATGTTTTAAAGCCATGTTTTACAGAGTATGCTATGTTCATTGCTATGTAAGAGTTCCACTTGCTGAGTTTTATACTCATTTCAGTTATCTTCATGTGATGCAGATAAGAGCGTCGGGCCAGGACGTTGACTGTCGATGGGAGTCATATGCATACGAAGATTGGAAAGAAGAAGTTTGTTTTGCAAGCAATATTTTTGGATATGATCATTAAAATGATGTTTTGTATTTTGATGTATCATTTAGTTTATCATGTTGTTACTTTTGTTGATATTTGGAAATGTATTATTTTAAATTCCGCTGTATTTTATTGTTAACGGGTCAAGGTGTCACATTTAGTGGTATCAGAGCAGTGTTCTTCGGACCAATGCATATGACTTCGTCTACTTTCAACTGTCCGGATATGTTTTCTTTTGCATCTATTCATTGTTATCTATTGATTGGTGTTTTGTGAGCACATTGTAGAGTATGCCTCCTAAGAGGAAAGCTGTAGAGGGTGAGGATAGTTCTTCCTCCAGAGTTGTCGATGAGTTCGGCAAGTTGCTTAAGGAGCAGGCCAAAGTCCATAGTGAGCAGATTCAGCAGCTGCTTCGATTGCAAGGAACAGGACAGGGTAGAGGCCAAGTGAGAGGCCAAGTAGCTCATGCAGTTGGCACTGATGCCGTCTTTTCTGCTTTTAAAAGAATGGATCCACCGGAATTCGCAGGTAGCACTGATCCGTTAGTGGCTGTCGAGTGGGTCAAAGCGCTTGAAGCAATCTTCGATCATCTCCAGTACGAAGATAAAGACAGGATCAGCTGTGCAGTGTTCATGTTGGTAAAGGCTGCACGTATCTGGTGGAATGCCACTAAGGTTGGTGTTGATGTTTCAGCTCTGAAGTGGCAAGAGTTCACAGATCTGTTCTATGACAAGTATTTTTCGACGCACTCCGAGCTAGGAAGGTGACAGAGTTTCTGGAGCTTCGACAGGGGAGCATGAACGTGGATGAGTACATTCTCAAGTTCGAGGAGGGTTGTCTATTTGCTCCGTCTATTGCTTCAAATGACAAGGACAAAGGCGCTCACTTCATTCGAGGCCTTAGAGCAGAGATTCGGAGGGATATCAACATGTCCAAGGTCGTGACTTTCAAAGAGATCGTGTCGAAGGCGTTGTTGGCCGAGCAAGACGAGAAGGACATCGCCAGAGAGAGGCAGGAGAGGCATCAAGCTAGTGTTCTGAGAGGCCAGGGCTCGAATCAGAGAGGCAAGGATCGTTTCAAAGGGAAGGGCAAGGTGGAATCGAGTCCTAGACCACCGTCAGTTCCAGTTGATCCCGAGAAGCCGCTGTGTCCTAAATGCAACAGACATCATCGAGGAGAGTGCAGATTTGACACTCATTCTTGTTATCGTTGTGGCACGACAAGCCACATTGCTAATGATTGTCCTAGGGGAGCGAGCAAGGATAAGGTGCAGGGTCACATCTTTACGATGACCAAGGAAGATGATGGCAATAAGGGAGGAGTGCTCGCCAGTGCAGGTACTTCGCTGGTCCTTCCTTTTATTTCTTGTCTTGAGGCTGAGAAGTTGATGTGTAGAGGTTGTGATGTATTTCTGGCTTCTATTGTGGATGTGGATAGAATGATTAAGTTGAATATTGATGATATCGATGTTGTGAGGGAGTTTGCTGATGTGTTTAAGGATGATGTGCCGGGTTTGCCGCCGGACAGAGATGTTGAGTTTGTGATTGATTTAGCTCCAGGTACGGTTCCTATTTCTAAGGCTCCGTGCCGAATGGCCCCTACCGAGATGAAGGAGTTGAAAACGCAGTTGCAGGATCTTTTGGACAAGGGTTTTATTCGTCCGAGTTCTTCGCCTTGGGGAGCTCCGGTTCTTTTCGTTAAGAAGAAAGATGGGTCTTTGCGGCTGTGTATCGATTATAGGGAGCTCAACAAAGTGACTGCGAATAATAAGTATCTGTTGCCACAGATAGATGATTTGTTTGATCAGCTTCATGGTGCCACTGTATTTTCGAAGATTGATCTTCGATCTGGCTATTATCAGTTGAAGGTTAGGGAGTCTGATATCCCTAAGACAGCGTTCCGGACCAGGTATGGTCACTATGAGTTTCTTGTGATGTCTTTTGGTCTGACCAATGCTCCTTCGGTCTTCATGGTTCTGATGAACCGTGTGTTCAAGCCGTATTTGGATAGCTTCGTCATTGTCTTCATCGATGACATCTTGATCTATTCCAAGACCAGAGAGCTTCATGCAGAGCATCTTCGAGTGGTTCTTCAGTTGTTGAGAGAGAAGATGTTGTTTGCCAAGTTGAAGAAGTGTGAATTTTGGTTGGATCAGATTTCTTTCTTAGGCCATGTCGTTTCGAAAGATGGTATTGCTGTTGATCCGTTGAAGATTGAGGCGATTCAGAAGTGGCCTATTCCTTCTACTGTTTCTGAGGTACGCAGTTTCCTTGGTTTGGCGGGTTATTATCGTCGTTTCATTTCAGATTTCTCCAAGATTGCCCTGCCATTGACCAATCTGACGAGGAAGACTGTGAAGTTCGAGTGGTCCATCGATTGCCAAAGATCATTCCAAGAGTTGAAGGATAAGTTGACGACAGCTCCTGTTCTTTCATTGCCCAGTGGTTCAGAGAATTTTGTTGTCTATACCGATGCGTCGAAGAAGGGTCTCGGTGCAGTGTTGATGCAGCGAGGTAAGGTTATCGCCTATGTTTCTCGCCAGTTGAAAGACTATGAGAAGAATTATCCGACGCACGATTTGGAGCTAGGAGCTGTGGTTTTCGCCTTGAAGATTTGGAGACACTACTTGTATGGCGAAAAGTGTGAGATCTTCACGGACCACAAGAGTTTGAAGTATTTGTTTTCCCAGAAGGAGCTCAACATGCGGCAGAGGAGGTGGTTAGAGCTTGTCAAATATTATGATGTAACGATCAGTTACCATCCAGGGAAAGCGAATGTTGTGGCAGACGCTTTGAGTCGTAAGTCGAGTTCTTCCTTGAGTTCTTTGATTCAGAGACCATTGTTGATGGACTTGCAGCGAGAGGAGATTTCTTTGGTAGTACCGGGGACCATTGCTCGCTTTTCAGCGTTGGTTATTCGGGCTACTTTGACGGACAGGATCCGTAGGGAGCAGACTGTTGATGCTCAGTTGATAGAGTTGAGAGCTAGAGCTGAGGAGAGAGGTAACTCGGAGTTTGGTTCGAATGGAGACGGTTTGGTGACTTTCAGAGGCCGTATTTGTGTTCCTATTGGCGATGATATTCGGAGAGACATCTTGACAGAGGCTCATACCGCGCCATATTCGATACATCCAGGCAGCACCAAGATGTATCAGGATCTTCGTCGACTTTACTGGTGGCCAGGTATGAAGAAAGATATTGTTTCGTTTATTTCTCAGTGCCTAACTTGTCAGCAGGTGAAGATTGAGCATCAGAGACCTGCTGGGACATTGCTATCTTTGCCGATTCCTCAGTGGAAGTGGGAGCATATTACGATGGACTTCGTGACTGATCTTCCCAGGATGCAGAAAGGTTTTAACTCTATTTGGGTTATTGTTGATCGATTGACCAAGTCAACGCACTTTCTTCCAGTCAAGACGACGTATTCCATGAACCAGTATGCCGAGGATTACATAGCAGAGATTGTTAGGCTTCACGGTGTCCCTGTCTCGATCGTGTCTGATCGTGACCCTAGATTTACCTCAGAGTTTTGGAAGAGTTTTCACAGAGCTATGGGTTCACGGTTAGCGTTCAGTACAGCTTATCACCCTCAGAGCGACGGTCAGTCAGAGAGAGTCATTCATATTCTCGAGGATATTCTCAGAGCTTGTACTATTGATTATTCTGGTAGCTGGGATTCTAAATTGACTCTTGTGGAGTTCACGTACAACAATAGCTACCAAGCGACGATTGGGATGGCACCGTATGAGGCACTTTATGGCAGGAAGTGCAGATCTCCCTTGTATTGGGATGAGGTTGGTGAGAGGAAGATGTTGGACCAGAGTTGGTCCAACAGACGGCCGATGTTGTTTCTGTTATCCGTGAGAGGATGAAGACTGCTCAGTTGAGACAGAAGAGTTATGCAGATGTTCGTCGTAGACCTTTGCAGTTTGAGGTTGGCGATCACGTGTTCCTGAAGATAGCACCTCTCAAGGGTGTGATGCGATTTGGCAAGAAGGGTAAGTTGAGTCCGAGATTCATTGGCCCCTTTGAGATCTTGGATAGAGTTGGTCATCGAGCCTACAGGTTAGCCTTACCACCAGATCTTGACAGAGTCCATAATGTTTTTCACGTATCGATGCTCAGGAAGTATATTGCGAATCCTTCCCATGTTCTTCACCACGAGCCATTGGACTTGACGCCGAATTTGACGTACCAAGAGATTCCGGTTCAGATTCTGGACCGCAAAGTCAGAGTATTGAGGAACAAAGATATCGGCATCGTTAAAGTCCTTTGGAGGAACCATTTGATCGAAGAGGCTACGTGGGAACCAGAGGATGAGATAAGAGAGAAGTATCCTGAGTTGTTCGTGCAGTGACGTCAATTTCGAGGACGAAATTCCTCTAAGGAAGGGAGATTGTAATAGCCGAGCCCGGTGTACGGTACGGTTTAAGTGTTGTATGTTATTGGGTTTTGTGATTTAGAGGTTTAGAGTTGTGTTATGAGTTATAATATAGTTGGTATTATTGTTTTGTGGCATGGTTGGTATCGTTAGTTGTTGGTTGTTGCGTTGTTTCAGAGTTTTGGTTGGATTTTAGTTGCTTGAGATTTTGTCTTGGCTGTGACCAGACCGCACCCGTGCTCAGTGTAAGGACCGCACCCGCGGTCGTAATTGTTGGATTTTGGTGTTTTGGCCGTGAGAACACCGCACCCGCGGTGTGGAGAGTACCGCACCCGCGGTATTTGCAGGACCGCACCCGCGGTCGTATTTTTCAGGGAACTGTTTGGATTGCCGTGAGCTCAACGCACCCGCGGTGCTTGTTGGAGCGCACCCGCGGTGATGAACAGTAGAGGTATGGGCGAGATTTTAAGTACCTTTTTGGATGAGTTGACTTCATTTTCACCTTTCCCTTTCCTCTCAATCTCGTTTTTCTCTCTTAGAACAAGGGTTTTCTCCAATTTCTTTCATTTCCTACCTTTGATTCTTGGATTTAGTTGGAGTTTCGAGTTGAGATCGAAGTTCTTGGTTGCTCTAGGAAGCTTAGGTAAGCTTTTGGTGGATTTATTTCTTGGTTTTTGGAGAAGAGATATTGTAGGTTTGTTGTGTTTATGGATTTATGGATTATTTGGCTTGGGTTCTTGGATATTGAGTTAATGTTGGTGTTATTTATGGATTATTGTTGTAGGAATTCAACCAAGTGAATAGTGGAGGTGTTCTTGTGGTTTGTAAGTGGAATTTCATCCCTTGTGCTCACATGTATATATATTTATTGTGTTTCAAAGGTTTTATTGTGATATTCCCTTCCATTTGATCCATAGTATGTATTGATTCAATTGCTATATATATATTGGAGGCATTTGATGTCTCAATTGTTCAAAGGGAATACAAAGAGTATAGTTTCTAAAGTGTTTGATAAATGTCAAAGAAAGAGTTCAAATGTTTTATGGATTGATAGATATATAGTCAGAGATTGCATGCAATTAGTTGATCAACGACCATAGGCTTATATCCCTCAGAGTTGTCGATTTATATCGATGGGATACGAGTACCACAAACAGAGATACTATTGATATCAATCCATACCAGAGAAAAGAGGAATACAATCTTATTGTTATGCTATTGCCATGATATTTATTTCAGAGTTGATGGTATTTAATGTTTTAAAGCCATGTTTTACAGAGTATGCTATGTTCATTGCTATGTAAGAGTTCCACTTGCTGAGTTTTATACTCATTTCAGTTATCTTCATGTGATGCAGATAAGAGCGTCGGGCCAGGACGTTGACTGTGGATGGGAGTCATATGCATACGAAGATTGGAAGGAAGAAGTTTGTTTTGCAAGCAATATTTTTGGATATGATCATTAAAATGATGTTTTGTATTTTGATGTATCATTTAGTTGATCATGTTGTTACTTTTGTTGATATTTGGAAATGTATTTTGAAACTCCTTCCATTTGAAAGAAAATTTTAAATTCTGCTGTATTTTATTGTTAACGGGTCAAGGTGTCACATATTTATTATAATGTTTCCTAATTCCCAAAGATTTTGGGCAGAAGCAATCAATACTGTATGCTACACTCAGTACCGATCCATGACCAACAAAATTTTTGGTAAAACTCCATATGAGATATGGAATGAGAGTAAGCCTAAATTATCTTATTTTCATGTTTTTGGTTGTAAATATTATATTCATAATAATGATAAAAGTCATATTTTCTACATTTGATGCCATATATGATGTTGACGTATTTCTTTGTTATTCAGCAGTAACTAATGCTTTCCATGTATTTTAATAAGAAAACTTTAAATATTGAAGAAATTATTCATATTGTTTTTTATGAAACCAGACAGATTGATTATCAAACTAAACTAGCTGATTTGAGCATTAGGATGAAAGAAATGATTTAGAAGATGACAACGAAGATGAAATTCATTCAACGAAACAAAGAAATGAAGAACATTAGAACCAGACTGATCTGAACCAAGCTAAATTGAACCAGACTTATTTGAACCAAGCTGACTTGAAAAAAACTGATGATATCCAAGCTCATGAGAACCAGACCGATGGGAACCTGGGTGAGGATAACCAAATTGATCTTACTCCAAATAATGCTGATAGCAATCCACTCGGATCAAGTTAAAAATACAGCCAAGACTCATCCACCATCCTAGTGATCCGTGCAGGAAGAACTGAATCGTTTTGAAATAAATAAAATATGGCACATTGTTCCTAAACCTTCTCATTAGTCAGTCGTAGGAACCTGAAGTATAACGCCCCGAAAATTTAAAGGTCCACGCGAACCACATGCATGCAATTATTAAATTATCCTGTATTTTAATTAAATGTTTTAATTGTATTAATTAATTATATTGTGCATATTTGCATGTTTAAAAATATATTCTTCTACATGATTGCATTAAAATATATTTTTAAAAGGTTATTCGAGTTGCGATCGAGGAACGGAGACCGAGGGCTGAAAAATGGAAAATAATTGTTTTTAATTATTTTAATTATGAGTGATGTTTTTTCTTATTTTTGAAAAATATGGGGTTTTGAGGTGATTATATACGCTGTGGCGTAATTTTTATCGGTGTTGGATATTTAACAAAAATACGAATGTTTTGACAACCCGGCTAATAAATTCACAAATTTATTCAAGCAAAAACCTTGGTAATATTTTATTAAATCATAATTAAGACTAATGTGCCTAATTTAGTGGCTTATTAGGCCTAAGCCTTGATTAATAATTATATGAGTATTTATTATATCAAACCTTTTCTCCCACCCACACAACGCACGGCCACACACTTTTAATCAATTCAAAACTCTTCTCCCCACCACCAATAATACACGGCCTCCCTCTCCCAAAATTTAGAAAACTCTCCCAATCAAAGACACACACACGACACACATACACTATTGAAGCAGGGACGGAGCTACATATGGGGCTGGGTCACCTAATTTTTTTAATCAATGTGTATGTCCTTTATTTTTTATAGTGGTCTAGTACAACTTTCGACATAGGCATATATAAATTCATACATTATTCAGGAAAAGAATGATTTTGATTTTCCGAAAACATCAATTTCCTCAAAATTTCCATTCATTATATTTTTATTATTAGAATATAGAAAATAAAAGGCTAATGCACAATTAGATAGGAAAAATATTCCAGCATAGTCGATTTAGGTAAAAATAAAAAAATAAATTCTAGCTACTCATAAAATTACAATATATATATAATATTAAAGCTTAATGTATATTTATGCATTATATTCTCTCCTTGGCATCAATTAAATATATGAACAAATTTTAAATCATTTAAAAGAAAACAAGATTTCAATTTGATATTCACACATTATTTTATTGTATAAGAATAACACAATTTTAATTCCAATTGTTTCAGTTTTTAATCTATTTGACAGCAATTAATGACACACTATTAATTATTATATGTATTTTGTAGCTTGCGTTATGTGTAATAAATAAAAGATTTAATAATTAATCATGAGTTTTATTCTGAGAAGAATCGAAGAACACAACTTCAATAGTGTTTTAGCTCAATGTTTTTGAAGATATTAAATATTAAATACTCTTATTCTATGTTTTCCTGAAGTCGATGTTTACGTATTTTTTATTTTAAATCTTTTAGTTAATTATTTATTTTATTAAATACAGCATGGGACGGAGCCAGCCCAGATAATTTTGAATCCTGGCTCCGCCCCTGTATTGAAGGGTTTTTCGAAGGTTCAAGCTAGAACAAGAGTTTCACTCCATTCTTCGACGTCAACGGTTATTCGTGCGTATATAACGCAAAGGCACGCCATATTCTCCCTTTATACATCATTCACATCATAGTATTTATTTAAAATTGGATTGCATGAAAATAAGTTGCACTTGGATGTATTTTCGTTTTTATGTAAACATGAATTTTAAAGCATGTTGTTTTGATCCAAAATCATGATACAAATGTGCATGAAGGGGCTGCCATGTATAGGATTAAAAAAGGGCATGATTTTACACGTTTTAAAGGGTCTAGACACACACTAAACACTGCACATGCATGATCAGCAATAAAAGCTGGGACCAAGTTGCTGTCATGGTGTTTGGAGGAGTTCGATTTTGGGAATGAGGGCTTGTCTTGGGTTCGGCTTGGGACATGGACTAGCTAGGGACGTGCTTGAGTCAAGGAGAGAGTCCTAGCTACGCTAGGACTCGAGACCAGAGGCTGGGGAGGAGTCCTAGCAAGCTAGGACTCCCACCTGAGAGCATCATGATCAGGCGCAGGTAGTGCTCCAATTTTCGAAGGGTTAGGGGCTTGGCTAGGGTGGTTCAGGCGATGGCTAAGGTGGTCCAGACGAGGGCTCAGGGTGGTCCAAGGTGGGTCAGGGAGGTTAGGGCTCGATGGTGGCTGCTGCAAGGAGTCCTACGCAAAGTAGAACTCTTGCGCTCATAAGGGTCGCGCAGGTGCTGTATAGGTACAGCACCTTGCTGCTAGGTTCAGGGACTTGGGATGGGGATGGCTCGGTTCTGGGACTGGTCTAGGGGCAGTAAGGGTCATGGGTGCTCGGTGGTTAAGGGCTGGTAGAGTCCTAAGGCAGCTAGGACACTTAACACAAGCTAGAACACCCTTCACGCACACACACATGCAAATGGGCCTGCTGTTCAGCAAGTTTTTGAGCAGTCCAGGGCCGGGTTTTTGGGCTGGGCTTGCACAGTAGGGTCCCTAGATTGGTTGGCTAGGTGTTGGCTCAAGGTGGCTCGAGCGTGGCTCGAGTAAATTGGGAGATGGCTCGGGTGGTTCGATAATGTGTCAAAAACAAGATTTTAATAACTAAAATTGAATCCAAGGGTCCACGAGTGTGGCTCATGACTTGGAAGGCTAGAATAAATACTAAAAATGTTATGTTAAAAATTTGGGATCAAAATAACGAGTTTTGGATTTATTCGGGATTTAATCGTCGCACGAAATGCTAATTAACGAATTAATTGAAACACCTATTTTTAAGCCTTATAAAATTATGGAAAATTAGGTTTAAGCTTAAATAATTATTATAAGTCTAAGTTTTAAATTTAGGAATTTTATGTTGAGGTTTGAGATTTTTCGGGATTGAAACGCATTAATACGTCTCATTTAAAGAATAAATTAAAAGTCATCGATTTAAGTTAAATAAAAATATGAGAAAATTTTTGTAAGCTTAAATAATTATTTGGGACATGTTAGAGTCAATGGAATTAAGAAAAAGTCAAAAACGTAAAATGTCACGTCTAGGGGTAAAACAGTCTTTTTATACCTAGAAATTAGTAAACGTCATGGCAGTGCCCTAAATATTGTTTTTATGATATTATGATTATTTTAAATTTTTATGAAATGTTCATGATTAAATTATGATTTTTAAATGTCTATAATATTTTTATGATTTAAGGAAGACATTTAAAAGACATGTTGCATGCTTGGTTTCAAAACAAAAATGTTACGTTATGCATGATTTTATAAAGTGATGAGAATGTAAGCGTTGAAGAAAAGTGAAGTAATTGTGACAAATTCGATAATGTTGGAGACATCGTGAGGGTGACAGTCTCAGTGGGAGCCCAACGATCGTATTTTCATCATTACGAATATGAGGTAACGGTATGTGGTAACGGTAAGAATGAGAATATCGTGAGAGGAAAAAGCCCCAGAGGGAGCCCATTTTTGGGAAAAGGCCCCAGAGGGAACCCCGACGATCGTATTTCTATTCGAATGAGGATAGACCAGGGCCCAGTTGACCGGTGAGAGTGTTGCTGGTGTCCCCCGCCGCCCAGTACTGCGTTTCATGTAGATGGATCCATCGATTTTTGAGGTTTATGTCATGATGAGGAAAGTCACAATTAATGATCTGAATTCAACAAAGGAAAAGGAAAAGGAAAATTGTTTATGATCATGAAAAATGTTTTATGTTATGTCATGTTGAGGAAAAAGGAAAAAGTTAAAGTTTATGTTTGCATGTCATGAAAATTTATTTTTACGTAAAAGTATTTTCACTATTCCATGCGATTTTATATGTATTCTTTGTTATAAAGATTATGGTGTGTTGAGTCTTTAGACTCACTAGATGTGATGGATGCATGTGAATTTGAGGGAGTTCTTGATGGATGATTTGACTGGACTGAAGGTGCACACAACTCGAGGACCAGCGCTTCTACTTTTTCTGCATTTACGATTTATGATTCATGATTTATGTTAAATATTTTAAGACTATTTATTTATGCTTTGGAAAGATTTTTGAGAGGTTTAGTATGGCTATATTTTCAAATTTGTTGCTTTTTAGGTTGGATAAAACAGTTGACGATTTCATTTTTATGACTATTTCGCTTGATTTTTAAAATGCTAGTCGGACGATGTTTTATATTAAAAGGGGAAAATATTTTATAAAAATATTTTATAAAAATATTTTCATGAGGTTTATGTGTATGGCCGAAAAATGTGTGTTTTAGAAAAAAAAAATTCCTAGTACTTTTAAAGCAATAAAAAGGACAGACGTTTCATGAAGGGTATACAAAAAAAAAAACTAAACAAAGATGGAATTGTGATTAGGAATAAAACAAGATTATTTGCACAAGTATTTAGGCAAAAATAATGTATAGACTTTGATGAAACTTTTGCATCACTAGCCAGATTAGAATAAATTATAATTTTCTTGTTTTTCTGATTACAAAAACTTTAAAGTGTTTCAGATGGATGTGAAGAGTGTCTTCATAAATGTCATATTTCAAGAAGAAGTGTATGTGGAATGACATGGTTTTGTTAATCATACTTTGCCTAATCATGTGTTTAGATTAAATAAAGCCTTGTATGGATTAAAAAAAGAATCACGAGCCTGGTATGACAATTTATCACAATTTTTACCTGATCATAATTTTGCAATTGGTTTAGTTTATAAGACATTATTTACATCTGTGAAAGTTCATCATAACCTTTTACTTAAAATCTATGTTGATGACATTATCATTGGATCCACTAACTCAAAACTCTGTGAGAATTTTGCTAACTGATACATGAAAAATTCGAGACAAGCATGATCGGTGAATTGATTTTTTTTCTCGGTTTGCAAGTCAAGCAGTTGGATACTAGAACTTTTGTCAATCAGACAAAATACACCGAAAAACTATTGAAAAAATTCGGAATGGAATCATGTTCAGCTGGAGCAACCCTCATGATCTCATCAGTTAAGATTGATAAAGGCAAAGGGAAATATTATTTGAGGTAGCATTGTATCTCAATTTAATAGGCTCTCTTCTTTATCTAACTGTCAGTCGACCTGATATCATGTTTGCAGTTTGTATGTGTGCTCTTTTCAGTTCAATCCAAAATAATTCATTACTTAGCGGACAAAGAATTCTTAAATATCTTAAAGAAATACAAAATGTTGGATTATGATATTCTAATGACTCACCCTTCAATCTAGTTGAGTATCTTGATGCGAATTATGCAGGTTGTAAGCTTGACAGGAAGATCACAAATGGATTATGTCAATTTCTTGGAGATTCTTGGTTCAGTAAGAAACAAACATCAATTTCCACATCAACTGTAGAAACTGATTACCTAGCTGCTGGGAGCGCTGATGTGTCCAACTGTTGTATATTCAACAACAACTAAAAGATTATGAAATTAATGCCAAGGAGTATCAAATCTTCTGTGATAACACAAGTGCAATTATTATCACATACAATCCAATTTTGTATTCTCGGACTAAGCATATTGATATTCGTCATCATTTCATCCGATATCATGTGTTAAAGAAAAACATCCAGTTGGAATAGTCTCAACTGAATGACAAGCAGCCGATATCTCCAGCAAACTGCTATAGAGAATAAGTTTTCTTACTTTAGAAATATTTTAGGACTTACTGCTTTATTTTGGATGCTTGAATTTAGGTGGAATACTTAACCATGAAGATCTACTGATAAGACATTTTCTAGTTAGTCTTTGAGTTTCACTAACTGACAGTTGGCCTCACAACCTAACTGATAGATATTATTCACAGTCTAATTAATCGTATAATTTAGTATTGGCTTCAATGATTTACTTAAATTCTCATTATTAACTATTAAAAACTCCTTGATTTTTTCCATTAATTTTAAAACTTTTAAAATTCTTACACTGTATTTACCTTTTTTTTAAAAAAATCAAAATTTCAACCAACAACGTGACATGTGTCCCGTCAGTTTACCAATTCAAAAGTCGCATATTTTAAATACTTGAAATACTTTAGATTTTCAATTTACCTTTGTATTTCATTCTTTAAGTATACTCTTTCTCTGAGTTCAAGATTTTTCTTTCTTTTCACTCAGAAAATTTTATAATTTTTACTTTCAAAATCTCATTTCAGAAATTGCAGTAGCAAAAACTTCTTCCTACATCATGAATACACTAGCAAATGATTTATTCAATGAAAGATGCTGTAATCACTGAATTTTTCAAGGCGGTCGAGTCATCTGGACTCAAGAATTTTCTCAGTTCTTCTCTGAAAATCTGTTTATATCAGCTGAAGAGTTTCTATTCCAGATGGAAGGTCGCTGAAGAGGGGAAGATTTGATGCATCTGGGAGATGATGATTTATTGATTGAACAAGATTTTTTTCCTCTATGTTTCAATTTCCATCTAAAGGGTTAACTGAATTATCAGAATTGCCTCAACAAGCAGTTGAGGATATAAAGATGAAGGAGTATCAATTGTTGGCTAACGTGATGGCCAAGCCTATTCTAGCTAAGGTAGTCTCTTTCGATGCTCTCATCATCAAAAATTTTCTGGTGATGAGCATCATCAGCACAGAGATGAAGATCAACTGGTCACTCATCATGTTTCAAATTCTAAAGGATATGATCCAAAATTAAAATCAATCTGCTGGATTTACAATCCCTCTCAGCAGACTGTTTGAAAATGCAAGAGCCCGCCCTCATGAGCAATTCATCCATTCTAAAAAATTTCAAGGATCTCACTGCAACAAATATCTTATCACTCAGGCCTGAGGAACATGCACCAAACATTTCTACTACCGGGATATTATAATTAAGAAAGAACATATGAAATTTGATAGGTAATAGAATATAATCTATTACCTTTTTTATCACCCTTTTTTCTTTGAAGTTTTGATGCAAAATCAAAGCTCGACTAAAGTCTTGATCTGCCAGTTTGTAGACAATTCTAGGATAAATTACTTTTACAATTTTTTTCTGATTTATTGAGATGGTTTCTAGTATTAAATCTTGAAGGTTACCCATTTGTTTATCACATATAGAATTATCAATGGGTGAATCTATTCTTTCTTTAAAAGTATCTTTTAACATAATCTGGATTGCACCGATATAAATCTAGGACATAGTCCGTGCTACTTCTATTTTGAGTTTTTGTAATTCTTCCTTAATTAATTCATAAGGAATTAATAGCATCTCCATCCGGTTTCCGGTAAGTTCCATTGGGATTTCATTTTCACTATAGAAACTTTATAGATTATATGATACTTTCTGTTTCTTAGGCCAAAATTTTCTAATAACTTTTCTACCTATCTTGCATAAAATCCTTAATATCTCTGTAGGCTAAGATTTTCTCTCATGATCTTTTTGATAATGTTATGAGATGTTGTTGTCTAGCTAAAGAAACCAGGAAATTCTTCATGTATTTCGTGTCGAAACACCTCATTTTTAGTTATATTCGGATTATGGTTCATCAGATTTTTCCTGACTCAAGACTTCTTTTTCTTCATATATATTTTCTTCTAAGGCAATAACCTCAAACTGAATTATTTTAATAAGATCTATGTAATAAACTGTTTTATTTGTAGGTGTTATTCCCATGTTTCGAGATGCATTCGATGCTTAGGATGACATCCTACTTCTTGATGGTCTACTTCTCTTCCCACATTTATAAGATTTGGCTTTTTGATTGAACCATATTGTTCTTGGTTTCCAAGAACCACTTTCACTTCTGGCATAGGGATGAGATCTAAAGCTCTTCATTTTCTGTCTTTGTGACTTACTTCCAATTATTGTTGGAAGATTGTTTTCATTATTTTAATACATAATACAACATACTGCTATAATTTTATACCGTCTTTTAGATTTTTCTAAGATATTTGGAGAGCTTAGTAATCCGGTACTATTTTCAAGAACTTATTAGACTGAATCATAATTTTACCTTTGGATTCTGAATAAGTTCCAATTTGCTCTTTATAACTAACATTGGTTAAATCTTCTTGTTTCAAATATTCCAAAATATTGGAATAAGTTCTGCAAATAATTAATCTCGAACATGTGTTCAGATCCATATTATTTTTAGAAAATTCTCTTCCTCAAACATTTAATACATGGTAATAATAATTTTGTATGTTTGAAATAATTTTAAATCGGCTATGTTATCATTTTTTCCCAGTAAATAATCAATCAATAAAATCAATCAATATAATGGTATTTTTGTAATTTTTAGCATTTTAGGGAATTCGTAGGACCGAGCGCTTGCCGCTTTACCAAAAGCTATAGCTAGTAGTAATGATGCAACTCAAATATTTTAAACCGCACAGCAGAACAAGCACCACGGTTCGATCGCTCTACCAAGCAAGGACAATTATTGCACCCAACAATCTCCCTCCCAATAATTGCACTTCTTGCAATCAATGAGAATCGAATCCGTGACCTTGGCTCTGATACCAATTGTAGGACCGAGCGCTTGCCGCTTTATCAAAAGCTATAGCTAGTAGTAATGGTGCAACTCAAATCTTTTAAACCGCACAGCAGAACAAGCACCACGGTTCGATCGCTCTACCAAGCAAGAACAATTATTGCACCCAACAGAATTTGAATAAAAAATTTTGGATGCAAGAATTAGGATAATTTTATGTTTTGGTTTGGAGATTTATCTCCAATTTACCCATGTTGTTTGTATTGGCAATTTTTAAAAAAATAGTATTATATATATTTTTACCAATCCAATCCTTGTCCTCGTCCTGTTTATGTCAAATAATAATAATAATTATTATTATTATATCCCCGGATAATATCTTTTATAAAAAGATAATACATTATTATATCCTCTTAGTTTTTATTTTTTAAGTATATCCCTCAAACTTTTCATGTGTAATTCACGTACTCCATTTTTTTAATTTTTTGTCTGAAAAACAATCATTGTCGTCAGCTCTTCCATCAAAGAATAACGAAATTCTCACATGCATCGGGGAAGCCCAATTTATAACCATATTCTACTAGCTTAATACATTATCATAAGGCAACTATTGGTACGAGGGTTAAGGTAGGATAAAGAGTTGGTTTTGAGTCTAAGCCCATGTTTGGTTCAATTTTTACTAAACTCATTTTATCATGTATACAAAGGACTAAGTTGTACTAAATGTGGACAATTAAACCCACCTACAACCTAAGGACTAAAAATCCTTATTTTAAATATTCATATTATTTCTAAAACGCCCTTTGCGTTTTCCTTCCATAAATTTTTTAAAACAATTTTTTTATATATTTATTACCCATTTCCTTTGCTTGATAATAATTTAATTTTTTTTTAAGAAAATCGCTATTGAGTTTTGTCTACAGTAGTCGTATATTATATTTTTAATATTTAATATAATAATAAAAATATGTTTACAAAACATAATATTGGAAGGACAATTTTATCAATTTATCAAAAGATTATTAATTATCTCATTCTTAACCATCATACCAAATATAATATTATTTTATCATTATCTACTTCAATCATTCTTCGTATCATTTCTCTCTTAATCATTTTATTATTTTATCCTTCAAACCAAACGTAGCCAAATTGTTTCAACTTTCCCAACCATGTCTCTCGAATTTTTCATGTGCCATTTACGTCAATCATATTTTAGTTCTTGTCCAAAAAATGTCACTATCATCAACACATCCATCATTAATGGGTAACTTTTTAGCCCTATTATTTTTATTTTTGCATAAACAAGCCATGATCCCCAAATGCGGTCGTCCCCTTTATCCCAATATCTCTCGAAGCCAATGATTTTTCTCCGATATATATCGGTCAGCGACGACAAGGAGGCACCTCATAAGCATCGTTCGACCACTATAAGTGCGTTATTGTTTTTTTAATTTTCATTTTTGTAACACATCGTCACTAAGAGGTTGACAAATTCAGGGATAATGGTTTGTATGGATTCAGACCCGAAGCTGAGCTCGAACACTTCTTGCATGTAATTAAGGATGAAGGAAGTACGCATTAAACTTTTCTTACTACTTCTCCCATATTCCGATATGGCTGGTGGCCGGCAAACGCCCCTAAATTTGTTAACTTGAATATGCATCTCTTTCGAACTGTCATAAATACCGGAGTTTCGTCCAATTAAAACAAAATTTATCTTCTCCTATATTATAGAAACTAATCAAAACATATAACTATATAAAATACATTGAATCAACATGAAAATAAAGCTCACCGGCCATTCACAAACTAAAACAAAGATTAAAATATCCAGATGTTATCCAACTTTTTGAATCGACATAAAAATAAAAACATTAGACGAAAGAGATCGAGAATATCCATAACTGCATAAAATAATACGACATCGGAAAAATTCAATATTGGATTGCAAATTTTGATCGTAAAAAATTGCACGAGGACTGAAATTGTTCAAAAAAAAATCAATCTTTGTCAATTCTGTAAATTAATCGACTCAAATTGCTAACAATAACAGAGAAAATAATTTTATGCAGTGCAATGCGACAAACATAATATGAATTTGTATCCATGATCTGCAATTTTTCTCACGCAAACATGAATATCAGGCACTTACAGTGGTCGAACAAAGCTTATAGGGTGTATCCTTGTTGTCTCCAGCCAATATCCAAGCAAAATCGTTGACTTTGAGAGAATTTGGGATGAAATGCATACATGGAAAGAGAATTTCTGATGAAATGCAAACATGGAAAAAACCACCGCATGCAAAGTTGGAGGATTAATTTGGAAGAAACATAATCTTCTGAAACTATCTTTTGTGAAGGTTGAATTAATGTATGTACTTGGCAATCCATATAGTTTGTAAGATTAGGTCTCACATTCTTATGAGACAGGTCGATAAGGTCTATACAAGTATCGGTTCGAATTGGAAGTCTGTCTCAATTCTAACGAAATTGACATCTAGTAGCTTACTGTTTTTTATGTTTTGTAAAAACCACTCTTCCATCTGTATGTTTCTAACTTTTTTTATGAATTAATTTTTCCATTTTTAGGTTTCCTCAAAACATGGAAAAATTCAATTTCTTGAAAATATATAGATCGAGGGTTTTATTCACATACAATTAGATTGATTGGTTAATCTTTTTTCTTTGTCCAATTCTTCTCCTATTGAGTAGTACTTGATTACGGTTATCAGATAGAAAAAATGGTCTAAAATTTATTGATAAAGTATCGAAAAGAAAAAGGGTAAAAAAAAATATAACCAATATCTGTTTGTAATGACTTCCATTATTTCATATCTTAAACTTAAATTTATGTGATTGAATTCTATGTTTTTGTAATTTTACCTTCAATATCCGTTTTCCCTTTACCAAGACGCAACTATACATATTTCAACAATTTATGTGCATAAGAAATGGGTTTTGAGTTACTTTTCATCCCAAAATCAACATGTAATACATTATTATTTTGTTACACACAACGCGTGTGTGCTCTGACCGCTACAATATGCTCGTGTGCGTGTGCATATAATCCATTTTGTAGCTAGCTAGGTTCACATGCCATGACTCCTATTATTTCAGAAAATAATTGAAAGTGACACAATCTTTTGTGAGTGTGTGTTTGTTTTTTTTTTTTTGTTTTTTTTTTTTTTTTTTGGGGGGGGTGGGGGTAGGGGTAGGGGGAATGGGATAGGAGTAATTAATTAACGAGTCCTCTGAATTAGTGAATAGAAGTAAGCAATGAACTCTAGTATCGCTGGTTTAAAAAGTAGGTCTAGTTACAGATACATGTAATATTTTAGAAGCAAAAAATTTTAATTTTCTTTTAAACTATTTTTTCGTCACAGAAATGTTTTTTGCTATTAAATTTTTGAACACTTAATTAACTTGAACGCTTCCTTGGTTATTTTTTTTATTATTAATTTAGAAATATGATTTTTTAATTTCAATGCAAATCCTTGGTTAATTACAAATACGGTGAAATGTGTGTGAGATTTAATTTCAAAAAATAATTGAAATAGCAAAATTTTTGTGGTTAAAGATTTTGTTATCAGAAAATAACAAATTCGATTTTGTTATTATTATATAATTTAAATAGCAAAATTTTGTGGTTAAAGATTAATAAAGATTGATGTTTATTTATTTCTCTTCCTGGTTCGATACACATCGAAGATTTAAGTAAATTCAATTAAAAAGAGAGCCTCGCAAGTTTGTTCAGCCAACTTTTTCAACGCCGTCATTCTCCTCCGAGTCTTCGCAAAACCAACGCCGGCCCACCACCGACACGACGTCGCTGAAGCAACCCAACAGCCCGCAGCATGTCTTCTTCAACCTCTTCAGGGAGAATAACCCACCACCGTCATCCCTCACCTCCTCCATTGGATGCAGGTACGCCCACGCCGCACACTGCACCAAGGGATCCTTGATAGGGATGTCTCTACACCCGATCCTCGCCGGCGGCGGCGTGCGAGGAGGAGAAGTTGGCAACAAATCCTTCAAGCTGGTGTAGCTCATGCTCCGAAGATCGACGACGCCCACTCCGCAGCCATTGGGTAACGGCGTCAGACACTGAGATTTGAAGGTGAAAGCATGATTCTGAGTTTGAACCATTGCAGAGTCGGAGTTGGAATACAATTATTTCTTCATCGTAATTACGCAATTCGGTGTGTGTGTGTGTGTGAGTGAGTGAGTGAGTGTTAATATAGGAGTGAGGGGAGGTGGGTTCCACGCGCGGGAGGTGATGACACGTGTTCGCGGTGAGTTGGAGAGGTGGGCCCTGTTGCGTGGGATGTGTGGGTAAAGCTTTCTGCATTTTTCTTGCGCGGAGGCTTTGTCTCTCTTGCATGCCAAAATGTGAATTTCAATGTCGATATCTCGTTATTCTTACTTGTAGAAAGACATTTAAAATAAATAAATAAATAAAATCAAATTTCATTAATCGAGTGAGTATATGGTTTAATGTGATAAAGTTACAAGTGTGGTTTGGAAATTAAGTTCTCATTGGGTTGAGTTTCAAGTTAAAAATTTTGAAACGATAAATTCTCTTTGATGATCGATATCTGTTTCCGAAGATTCATGTGGATTGATCTGATCTTGCAAGTGTTGTCGGATAATCGGATAAGTAACTTTTAATATCAAAACGACAAAAAGAGAAAACGGTATATGATTTGAACATGCACACACGTACATTTTAACGGTCATGCTAGCTAGAAATTAATACACGACTTACTTACTTAACATGATGTTGTACATTTATTCTATCATGCACGATTAGATTACTATATTGCGTTTAGGAATGACAATGGGATGGATATGGCTAAATCCAGGACCTGCCCCATCCTGTAATCTGGTGTAAGACCGATCGCTTGCTGTTATACCAAAAGTTATAGCTGGTGGTAACGACACAACTCAAATATTTTAAATGTATAACAGTTCAAATATCACAGTTCGATCGTTCTACCAACATGGAAAATTATTGCACCAACAATCTATCTCTCAATACTTGAAGTCTTTGCAATTAATGTGAATCGAACTTGTGATCTTGGTTCTGATACAAATTGTAGGACCGAGTGTGATGACTCGGAATTTTGAATTACAAAACATTACAAAGAAGCTCGAAATGGTGAAAGCTTGAAATGATCGAAGTGAGGCAACTCGGGAATGAAAACCCCCGGCTCATAACCATGAAACTTTACCTCAAAAAAGCTCATTTTTCATGTCCTGAATAAACCAAAAATGCAGCTAAGGGAAGAGCTAAAATATTAGACAAGTTTATTGTACAAGAAATGACCATTAAGTAAACGAATGTGACTCTTGATTATGGATGAAATTTTGACGACTTGGGCATCAAGTTTTCGGCCAAGACCAACCTTTGGGGGGCCAACCTTCAACCTATAAATACCATGTTACCTCTCACAAAACCTTGCACCAAAAATCCTTCCAAATAACTCATAATTCTCGGCCACCTCAAGCAAGGAAGAAAGGCTGGTATCGCTCATTTCGTGCATCAACTAGGCACGTCCAAGTTCTACCCAATCTACTCAAGACGTTTTTCAAAGGCTCGACCAAGTTGCTGTCCAAAGGCTTTCTCGAGGTGATGTACAAATCTTGTTCCAAGTGATGTCCGTATTCGGCCAAGTTCAAGCAAGTTTCGAACCACATAACGAATAACAATAAGTTGACTTTTTTATGTTTTTAAAGTATGATATATGATTTAAAATCCGATGGTGTTGGAACATTTCATATTCGCAATTTTGATTTTGATGTTAAAAAAACTTGTTTATTTGTTTCTAATGAGTTTACCTAAGTGCGCAAAAACTGAAACTGATCAGGCTTCAAGCTGATCAGTTACCAAGCTTAAATTGAAGCTATCGAGACACAAACTGAAGTGTCAACTGATTGATCGAATTGAACCAGTACAACTAAATTATCAAGAGCAGTTCAACTGATTGTCCAGTTGATAGGTGGTTCAAAAAAAGATATTCGGAAGCCTGACTAGCTGAAGAAGTATTCAACTGATGATGAATCAGTGAGATCAGTTCAACTGACGAGTCAACTGATTTCACCTCACAAGTTCAAGGCCAGTTCAGAACATCAGTTAGAAGCGAATCAGTTTGCAGATACGACAAGCTTAATACAGTTGTGCACAAAGGTACAAAAGCTATTGTATGATCAAGGTACAATAAGAGACGTTGCAGCAGCGCTTAAAGCCAAATGTTCCAGATATCTATTTGGGGGAACAAATTCAAACTGCAACAGATTCATTCACTGAGTCTCACTGTACATTCAACAAAACGCCTATAAATAGAAGCTGAAGCTCATTGAAGAAAAAGATGAGAGTTGACGAGTGAAAAGATAAAATATAGAGAGGGCGCGCATAATGCTTATCAACTTTGAAGAAGAAACCATCCCAGAAGGAATACTTCAACGTGTTATCAGCTTAGTTTCAGAAGCATATTTCCCTCAGTTTCTGAGAACACATTCAGTAGTTTTCAGAGATCAGTTCTCACACACACACCACCACTCAAATTACGTCTTGAACAAAGACGTAAAACATGTGTATGTGGTCTTTAACACATAGACGTTAAAAAATTGTTGGCTGGAAGGTGTTGCCTTCAGTCTAGTCTAGGAGTTCAGTTAGACTTTATCATAAGTCCTAAACTGAGTGGGTTTGTACAAGGTGTTGTATAAATCAAAGTATTCTAGTGTATCCTACCCGAGGAGTAAAATGGGTGACGTAGGAGCGGTTGAAGTTTCCGAACATCTACAAACATATATTGTGCTATTTTTGTTTAACTGCTTGTTTCTATTCTTAACTGATTTGATCAGTTCAATTATGTCCATAACTGAACTAATATAAGCCAGAACTAATCTATTTTATATCAGTTTAAATAAGTTAAAAGCTTTAAAATGTATCAGCTTTATTAACGAAAGATTACTTCGAGTATTTTTCGTTTGGTTTGAAACCAAACTCGATCTAATTCATTGGTGTTTACATTCTTAGAACACGAACTATTGCAGCTCATTGAGAATATTGTGTTTGAAACACCCTCGCAGGTGCCCGAACCGATCCATCAGATCGATTACTATATGTTTCTTGCTATATGATATGCCTTCATTTGATAAGTTTCGATTTGATGAGTCAATTTATCTGTTTCTTTCTTATTTGATCCGTCCATTTCGTTATGTTCTTTCGTTCCGATGTGATACATCCATTTGATATGATTTGAATAATGGTGCGTCAACAAATTCTGTTAGGGAAAAGACCCCAGAGAGAGCCTGTCTATGGAAAAAAGCCTAAGAGGGAGCCCGGATGCAGAAAAAGACCTCAGATGGATCCCGAGATCAAGGATAGATCATGATCATTATAATGTGATTTTTTTTTACTAGATCTGCTAAGGTTCTGTTCCGATACATTCTGATTTGATAAGAATTCCATTCATATGTTTTATGTCTGATATGACAAGTCTTAAATTCTGTTAATCTTGTTCTGTTGAATTTTGTTGTGTATTTCTTTTTAAAATATATTTTTATGTATAGTATGCTATTATGGTGTTCGACCAACACCTACTTGTTGACTGTTTGCCAAAACACTCACCCTTTACGTCCATTCTCATATAATCATGAAGAACATGTGGAAAAGATAGAACATGACCAATTTTGTGGCTGGTGAAGAAATTTAGAATTATGAAGACCAAGTCCTTGTTTTCAAGTTTATATTTTATTTGTATTAACTTCCGCATTACTTATCTTTGTAAAAACAGCTTCAGCATTATTCGCATTTTGCATATGTAAAGGCAATGTTCTTTTATGGATTAGACTTTTTTGGACTATCTGTTACGAGTTTTATTGTTTCCAATGATATTGCTAAACAATGTCCGAAGTCATCTACGTTCCAGTTACGAAGCGTGATATGTTAGTAATATCAGAACCGACATGTTCATAGTCCGACTGGGATATTAATAGACAAATTTGGCAAAAGCCCTATGCCTCCTTATTCAAATCATTCCAACAAATCAAACTCATCTTCCATCGTTTAGTTTTCTAAATTCGAGCTATTGTCAATTGTGGGAATATTCGAATGACTTATATCTTTGCATAGAAATATTAAAACTGGATCTCGTCAAATATTCCACACTTTTAATCTATGTGAAAAAATTTAATTTGCCACTTTTGGAAAATCCCATGAAAATAAACAAAATATTTTACTTATCTAATGTAGTAACTTTGATTTTTTCCATTATTATGATTCTAAGATTTTTCATTCGATTTGTCTAGGAGATGGCCACCCCTCGTACTCGTGCTTTAATCATCATTTGCATGTTTCAGCTTACCATTGAAAATCGAACCGGAAAGGTTGCAACTTTGAAGGCTCAACTCTTTAGTGAGAAACAAGAGAAACTAGAGCTCATGGAAACCAATGACTTGCTTCAGGATGATGTACAATGTCTTACCAAACACCATGATTGAGTAGAAAGCCAGCTCTCCCTAACCCCGCGTAACCCATCTCACATGGTACGAGTTGTTGCCCTTAACCGAGAGTTGATAGAAAGGATTGAAATTGAGAAGAAACTTGCCACCTACTCTCGTCACCAGCACAAAGAACTTTCTTGCAAGCAAGAGCGTTACATTACAAAGCTTCATGCAGCTATGGATAGGATGCAAGAACAAAATAATTATTTTCACATCGTCTTGGAACATGAAAGAATAAGAAAAAGCGTGTATGGATGTAGTTGAAGAAGACAGTGATGATGAAGACTTGATAGCCTAGGCTAGACTTGTATTATAGTTGTAATAAAAATATGCTATGAAAAGAAAGAAGTGTAACATTTTTTTAAATAAAAACTTTATTATTATCCTTATATTAAAATAAATTCTTGTTAAGTAAACCTACCAATTAAACCTTTTTTCACCCTTCTTAGGTATAGAACATGGATGTCCAAGCTAACATCTCCGAACTTCAAGAACAACTCAAGATCAAGGATGCGGCATAAGAGCCATTGAGGAAAATAAAAGTCAAGCTAGAAAGAGATGCTACCAACTTGATGGGAATAATGTATACTTCGGAAGATGACATTTACCAAGCTCAATAAGAAGAAAAGAGATTGTGTGAAGAAGTTAGACGGCCGAAGGACGACATTATATCACAAAGGAAAAATTTGAAAAATCCTAGGTATGATTATTGTACTCAAGAATAGAGAAGACAAGCTTAACAAAACAATTTACCGGCCCAAGTAAATATAGAATATCATGAACTCAATGAGGCAATAAACCAATCAACAATACCAGAGCTTCAAGATCTAGTAAACGCCCTAAACATTGATAACACATTTTTGTAAAACTATGTCGTTCAACTGCAGAACTGAAACATCTACTACACTATTTTCTTCAAAATATACTAGAATTTTTTTATTTTTTTTACAAAGCTTCGGCTGAACACTATACATATGTATATATATATTTTTGACACAATTTAAAATAACTCACCAATTAATTATTTGAAAATCCAAAAGAAAGCATTCAAAACATGAAATAATAAATCGTCAACCAAACCTAAATTTAACATTTTTCAAAATAAAGCATAAATATCATAATCTCTCAAAATTCCTCAAAAACATAAAAATACTAAACGTCATAAAATCCTTAAAGTAGATAAAATCATAAACTTAATTTTATTTGCGGAAAACTAGCGACGGAACTCAGGTTGTGTGCACCTTCAGTCCAGCTAATTCAACCATCAAGTCCTCCATTAACATGAACATCATGCTCACCTGCATCGATCACACCTAGTGACTCTAATGATTCAGTAAACCTTAACCATGATAACAAGTAATACATATACATCTACATGCAACAGTGAAAACACTTTTAATAAAATAGTTTTTCATTAAAATAAACTTAAACAACTTTCCTTTCATCATATCACATTTCTTTTTATCATATATGTATATGGTTCCCTTCTTATTGAATTCAGATCCTTAATTGTGACTTTCTCATTAGCAATAGGTCGATGGATTCATCTACGTATTATCACGATACCGGGCGGCGGAGACATCAGCGACACTCTCACCTGTCAACTGACCTTTGTCCTTACATATCATTGTATCATCATATAATCTTATTAGTCACTATCAATTCACCTCCTTCAACTTTTCATTTTTCCATCACTTATAAAAATTCACACACATATAAATCATTTTTCTTTTAAACCAAGCATTCAACATGTCATTTAGCATTAACATTCCATCATAAAGTTCCATAAAAATTTGAAATAAATATTTTAACATTTATTATAGCATTCAGGGCTCTGCCAGGACGTCTAACATTTTTCAGGTGTAAAATGATCGTTTTACCCTTGAAACCCTAACTTTCCCAATTTATCCTTAGACCTTAATACAACGACCCAGATCCATCCAAACTTAACATAACACCTTAAAATACACCCATAAATATTAGATGTATTTAATAATTTCCCAATTCGTATTTAAACTTATACGTACATCCCGATTTTGACTCGTATTGACTCGAAACTTAACCAAACTTGAGTCATAGCTTAATAACACCTAACTATACCATATACAACCCAATCCAAGCAAATTAAGACCATCGAACCATCCTAGATCAGCTACTGAATTTTCTGCCATTATGGATCGAACCCTATCTCATGTCACCCTCCAATATTTCGAACCTAGATCCTAACCAATTGGACCAGCCCCTGACCAACCTTTATAGGACCTAGACTGAACCATTTAGGATCCCCTTAGGATGAATCATTGGGATACCATAAGCCGACATTTTGAGTTCCCTTTAAGTACTTCAAAATACGTTTTGCAGCAATATAATGAGATTGCTTGGGGTTAGATTGAAATCTTGCACAAATGCAGACAACAAATTGAATATCAGGTCTACTGGCAGTAAGATACAATAGTGAGCCAATGGGACCACGATACTGAGTTACCTCTACTGAAATTCCACTTTCATCTTTATCAAGCTTGGTAGATGAGCTCACTGCTTCCATACCAAACTTTTTCAGTAGCTCCTTAGTATACTTCGCTTGATTTATGAAAATATCAGTATCAATTTTTTTGATCTGCAACCCTAGGAAGAATGTTAATTCTCCATCATGCTCATTTCGAATTGATCCTACATCAACTTAGCAAACTTTGCACATAGTTTGGGGTTAGTTGACCTAAAAATAATGTCATCAACATAGATCTTCACTAATAGAATATGCTTATTCTTGAGTAGAGTGAACAAGGTCTTGTCTACTGTGCCAATTTTAAAATCATGATTGATAAGAAATTGTGACAAAGTGTCATACCATGCTCTAGGTGCCTGTTTTAATTCATACAGAGCTTGTGTAATTTGAATACATGATTAGGTGAAAAATGATCAATAAAACCTGGAGGATGTTCGACGTAAACCTCTTCTTGTAGTAGACCATTTAATAAACTTTAAATTCTTAAAAGCAGGAAAGGCCAAAAATGTTCTGATAGCTTCGAGCCTTGCTACTGACGCGTAGGTTTCATCATAGTCGATTCATTCCTCTTGTCTAAAACCTTGAGCCACCAGTCTTGCTTTATTTCTAATCACTGTGCCTTCTTCATTTAGTTTGTTTTTGAATACCCACCGGGTTCCAATGACAGCTTGGTGACATGGTCTAGGTACTAGAAACCAAACTTAGTTTTTTTTTAATTGATTCAGTTCTTCTTGCACAGCTTCAATCCAACTAGGATCTAGAAGAGCTTCTTCAATTTTCTTTGGTTCATCCTGATAAATAAAAGCAGCATGCATATATTCATTAATCATTTGCCTTCTAGTTCTCAAGGGCGTTGCTGGATTTCCCATAACCAAGGATGGAGGATGAGATTTTCTCCAAATAAAAGGGTTTAAAGGGATTTCTTCCTGGTTTGATATATTTGGATTGATCTCAACTGAACCAGTAGTAGGTTCTTGAGTGTCTTTTGCTGGTACTAGTAAATCTAATGTATGTACTTCTGGTTCCACTATTGGATTGTCTGGTTCTGGATTTTGAACATCTTTAATAATTGGTTCTGCATCATCTTCACTATCCAGTTCCAAGTGAATCCTGTCTAATCTGTTACTCAAATTTGACATATTAGATATTTCAGGAGCACTGTTGTCCTCATCGAAGACAACATGAACCGATTCTTCAACATTGAGAGTTCTATTGTTGAAGATTCTGAAATCTTTGCTCACAGCAGAGTAACCAAGAAATAGTACAGCATCTGATTTTAAATCAAATGCAGTTAAATAATTTTTGCCATTATTGAGCACAAAGAATTTGAAACCAAACACATGGAAATAAGATACATTAGGCTTACTCCCTTTCCATATCTCATAAGGAGTCTGATTATGCCTTTTTTTGAACATTGTTCTGTTTTGCATGTAACATGCAGTGTTGATTGCTTCTGCCCAGAAGCGCTGAGAGATATTTGCATCTGCTAGCATTATTCTAGCAGCTTCTTTAAGAGTTATGTTTCTCCTCTTAGCTACTCCGTTCTGTTGAGGCGTTCTGGCAGCTGAAAATTCATGATGAATGTCATGTTCATCTAAATACAACTCAAGAATTTTGTTAGTGAACTCAGTACCCCGATCACTTTTGATTTTAATAATAGAAGAAGATTTTTCATTTTGAATCTTTTTCAGAAGCTTGATCAGGAGGTTACTGGTTTGATCTTTTCCAGCAAGAAATATTATCCAAGTAAATATAGAGAAATCAACAATAACAACAAGGGTGTATTTCATTCCCCCCAAGCTCATGATAGGGATTGGACCAAATAAGTCCATATGCAGTAATTCCAAACATCTTGAAGTTGATTTACTACCTTTGTTCTTGAAGCTGGATCTGATCTATTTTCCAAGCTGACATGCAGAACAGACATGATTCTTAACAAAATTAATATCAGGCAAACCATCAACTATGTTCTGCTTCTTGAGATTATTGATTGACTTGAGATTCAGATGATTCAATCTTTTGTGCCACAGCCAATGCTTATCAGTAAGAGAAGCAACTAAATATGTAGGAACAGTAGCATGATCTAAGTTCCATGAGACTTTGTAAGTGTTGCCTTCTCTCTTTCCAGTTAATACGGTAAACTCAACAGAATCTTTAACTGTGCATATGTGCTTCTGAAAATCTACAGAATAACCATTATCACACAGTTGACTAATGCTACTCAAATTATAACAGAGATTCTCAACAAGTAGTACGTCATTAACAGTTATGTTATCATGGATAATCTTACCCTTACCCACGGTTTTACCTTTTGAGTTGTCCCCAAACGTTATCTTTAGTTCAGTACAACTCATTGCTTCTGATAGCAGATTTTTTTGTCCAGTCATGCGTCTGGAACATCCACTGTCCAGATACCATGTGGAGCTGCTTACTTTAGTTTTCTTCACCTGTTCCTGCAAACACAAATTTTAGTATCTGGTACCCAATATACTTGGGTCCAAGCCTTATTAGTCCCTTAGGAACCCACATTTGTATAATTTTTGGTGATTTTGTACTTCGGGTATCCATAGAGGTGTGTGCAGCAGAGGATCTGTTATTTCTAACAGTATTCATATTGGGATGTTGTTTTTCCCTTCTGTTTATGTTGTCTAGCCTGTATCTCTTCTGAACAGGTCTAGAATTATAGTACTGATAGTTTTTAACCTTCATAGGGGGTTGTCCTCCTGAGTTGAATCCTCTACTGGATCCAGCACTCTGGTGAACTTTTCCTTTAGGTTCAACATATCCCAAACCATAATTCTTCCTTCTGTTCATCTGATTTACATTCTTTTCAACTTGAATAGTTTGTACTTCCGGTTCATATACCACACTGGATTTGACAAAGTGAATGAATTTCCCTTTGCCTTTATCCAGTTTTGGCTTGGTACTGGTTTCAGAAGTGCTTTCATTATTGTTGAATCCGAGACCACTTCTATCTCCGGATTGTTTCTGCAATTCTTGCATCTTTTCCAATGAAACAGAAGACTTATTCCAAGTATTTACCAGAATAGACAGCTTCTGATTTTCAGATCTCATTGTCTGGTAATCTGCCTTCACTATTTCATTCTCAGTTTTCAACTTACTCATCTCCACTTTCAAATCATTGCAGCTATTCTCTTGCAAGCAAGTGAATTTACTGACTTGATTTTTTAAGTTTAGATTTTCAATCTTAACTTCCTCGAATGATTGAGAAAGTCTCGAGTACTCCCCTACCATATCATGCAATGCTTTAATTAAATCAGTTCGTGTAAACTCGTCATAGTCAAAGTCTAATACCTCTTCAGATGTCGAGTTTGGTTCAACATCCGCCATAAGACATTTGATCTCTTCTGCATCACTTTCATTGGAATGACTTTCTGAGTCAGATGATTCAGAACTGGAGTCCGTCCATTTAGATTTTCTTTCTTCAGCAATCATCGCTTTGCGGTCTTTTATGAACTTCTTGTCATTCCTTTTGTACTCTTTCTTCTTCTGGTCATTTTTATTAGGCTTTGGACAGTCAGCAATAAAGTGATCAATCTTTCCACAGTTGAAACATTCCATATCACCAGGTGGTGAATCTTTTTTGAAGCTCTGATTAGGATTTTGGTAAGCTCGGTGATTTTTTTTCATGAACCTGGAGAACTTTTTTACAAAGAGAGACATAGCGTCATTACTGATCTTTTCAGTAGTCTTTTCAAAAGTACTCTCAATAAAGGTAGCAGGTACTGCTTGTGGGTTAACTACAGCAGTAGCAGTAGAAGTAGTAGGAGCCGTTGTAGCAAGGGCTTTGGTTGGCCAGTTTGTTGAAGGCTCTTCTCCGCTTCTCACTTCTAGCTCGAACTCATAGGCTTTTAAATCGGCGAACAAGTCGTGTAGCTCCAACTTGTTTAGATCTTTAGAGACTCTCATAGCCATCGTTTTGATGTCTCATTCCCTAGGTAAAGCTCTCATCACCTTGAGTGCTATTTCTCTGTTGCTATGCTTTTTACCAAGGGCAGCTAGTTCATTAACCAGGCTGTTGAAACGTTCATCAAACTCATTTAGAGTTTCTCCAGCCTTCATTTTCAGATTTTCAAACTTCTGCATTGCTACAGAGAGTTTATTTTCATTTGTCTGCTCATTTCCTTCATATATCTGAATGAGCTTTTCTCATATTTCTTTCGTGGTAGAACACATCTTGATTTTACTGAATGTGTTTTTATCAAGAGTTTTATAAAGAATATCATTTGCAACATTGTCGAGATTAGCTTTCTTCTTATCTTCTCCAGTCCATCCGTTTCTTGATTTTTCAACCATTTGTGGTGCATCTTCAGTAACAGCAATAGCTGTATTTGGCTTTAAGATCTTTAATGGACCGTCTGTGATTACATACCACATGTCATCATCTTGGGCTGCAAGATGAGCTTGCATCCGGATTTTCCATTCATCAAAATCTTCTTTCCAGAACATGGGAACCTTGCTAAAATGTGCCATAACTGTTGCAAATTTTCAGAACAAAAGAAATCTGCTCTGATACCACTTGTTGGGGATCGATGTAGAATTTAGAGGGGGTGAATAAGCTCTTCTCCTTTGATGATAGTTTTTGCAAATGGTGCTAGAATCCTGTTAGAGATTGTAGTTGTTCTTGTTCAATAGTACGTCCAGCATATCACAATGATAAGTGCGGAAACAATCCGATGGAGTATGGTGAAAAACAGTAATAGCAGTAGGCAATAAAACAGTAGTTGTTTCTGGAAGTTCGAAGATAAAATCTTTTATGTCTCCACTTCTTCTGTTTTCAGAAGGTATCACTAAAAACTTTGGATTTTACAGTACAACACTTGTACACACCGACTTCCGCAGGGCTTACTTTTTGCCTACTGAAACTCTTAGTAACTAACACAAAGTAACTCAGTATAACAAAGTTCTGGAAAAGACTCTTTTCCAGTTTACGAACTCTTCTCAAAATATAGTAAGGTGTTTCGCTTGAAAAGATGAAGAAACAGTAGTACAAGATGATCTCCAAATATCAGATGTAAAATATGAAGCGTGTACTGCTTTTCTGCAAGTTTGAGCTTAGAAGATGGTGATTAATTCGCGGTTGCTCAAAGTAGCGTTGGATAGATAAAAGATCAGTGGTCATCTTCAAGTGGTTTTGATCCATATATATAGATAACTTGAATCCAACGTCTATAATCAAAAACGGCTTTTTTGGTGTCTGAAAGAAACAGCTTTATTCCTTAAATGGATCCTGCAAAAAGTTTTTAACGCAATCAGTCTTGTTACTTACTAAAATAGGGTAAAGCGAATTAAATGACTTAGTACAGCATTTAATGGTGCAATAAATACTTGTACTCAATAAAGTAACGGTAACTTTAAAGACTAGTTCCGTTAGCATAGAAGACGTCAAGTTATTCTAATTCCAGACTAAGTTCTGCTTCTGATTATCTAAGTTCTGAAAACTTAGTCCTGCTTTTATATTGTCTACTGGTTTTGATTCTTATCGTCACAACTAATTTAGGTCTAACACATTATAATGTGATATGTTTCGATAAGATCTGACGAGGTTTTCTTCTTATAGGTTCTGATTTGATAATGATTTCGTTCTAAAATGTTTTATGTGATACGAATTTGTTCATATTTTTCTGTCGAATTATGTTTATTTCTTTTTAAAAGATATGCATATGTATAATCTGTTATTTAGGTATTCGATCGGCACCTACTTGTTGAGTGTTTTCCAAAACACTCACCCCTTATGTCCATCCCCAGATAATAATGAACAACAGGTGGAAGAGACGGAACAAGATCAATTTTGGGGATGGTGAAGAAATCCAAAGTTATGAAGACTAAGTCCCTAATTCAAGTGTATAATTTATTAGTATTAGCTTTCGTTTTTCGCACTTATCTCGGTAAGAACATCTTCCGCATTATTTACATTTCGCATATGTAAAGATATATTCTTTTATGAATTAGACTGGTTTTGGTTGTTTGCTACGAAGCTTATTGTTTTCAATGAATATGCTAAACAATGTCGAATGTCGTCTACGTCTTGGTCCTGGGGCATGACACCGAGCTCTTGCTGCTGTATAAAAAGTTATAGCTGTTAGTAATGATGACAACTTTATATTAATAATAATTAGGAACAAAATTTTTTTATCAAATATTGAAATCTATTAATTTATTTTCAACTCTAAAAAAATCATAATTATATGTTTGCATATTAAACATATATAATAACATCATTGCAACACTAAAATATTTTGAATTAAGATTAGAATTAAGATATTCAATACTCAATAAAATAAAAAATATAGATAAATTATTAATAATATATATTATATTGACATCTAGCGTTAGATTGGGTCTCATGTGATACCGTCTCATGGATCTTAATCTGTGAGACGGGTCAACCCTATCCATATTCACAATAAAAAGTAATACTCTTAGCTATAAAAAGTAATACTTTTTCATGGATGACCTAATTAATAGATCCGCCTCACCAACACGACCCGTAAGACCGTCTCACACAAGTTTTTGCCCTAGCATTATAAGGAAAATTTTTTATTCATCATGATCTCTTTCAATTTGAGGCAGTAACTTGTGATCTTTGTGATTGAATTGAAACATTATATTTTACTTTCAATTATCAAAATCTTATGTTTACAAATTTCGTAAAGAAATTTTATGTTTACAAATTTCAATATGCCTATATCGTGTTATGGATTATGTCACAATAAATGACTATTTTTCTCACTTTTTGTTTTTATTTATAAGCCTATTAGTAGTTGATTTTAGGAATCAAAAGATTATTGTATTGTTCAAGAGATATTAAAAGGGTATGACTCCGAAACATTTTTATAGTTATCAATAAATAAAAAATATTAAAAAAAACATTAGGGATGGACGTGAGATATAGATAAATAATTTATTGGCCACAGTACTGAGGAAGAAACAATTGGTAATATAAAAGATTTGGAAACGCTAAAATCAAAATAACATTAATGTTGATGAACTTAATTAAATCATGGATGATATTAATAATATAAAATTTGTTATTTGAGATCTGTGTGGTTTTTTTTTTAACAAACTAAATGAAAGTGGTAGTATTAATATTATTAAAGACAATTAACATGCAAATATGAATCAAAAAAAAAATTCACATCATTGTTAATGATCCAGAGAATTACATAAAATTGATACAAATATTAAGACCTTATTAGTTGAAATTAACATAAATAAAGATAACAAAAACTTGTGTGAGACGGTCCCACGGGTCGTATTTTGTGAAACATATATCTTATTTGAGTCATCCATGAAAAAGTATTATTTTTAATACAAAGAGTATTACTTTTTATTATGAATATTGATAGAGTTGACCCGTTTCACAAATAAAAATTCGTGAGACTGTCTTACAAGAAACCTACTCAATAAAGATTATGTTGATATTTTTCCACAAATTTTTTTATTAATGAAACAATGGAATATTATTCACGCCTAATTTTGCAAGTTCAACTCGAGCCCTCAAAATCACAAGTACAATAATATTTATATTTATATATATACACACACCACATATATACATACAAATAGACCGATATGACATGATGAATTTACTAAATCTTAGGACTCGCTCCAAACCCGCTTATCTTTCACTTATTAATCTCATCCTACGTATCAAGCGATGCCTCAGTGTGTTGCTAATCCTTCGTCATATTTGCTGTCCGTATAAACTGTATTATATATATTATGAGAATATTGCTATCATGTAGTCTCTACCAAAACAAATTAACAAAACTAGTTAATACAAATTGCAAATGCAGCGTCAGCATATCGCTGTACAAAATGATCTTACGCATGCAAAGAATCTTAAAATTGAAAAGTTAATATGCAATAATTGCTCATGGTTGTTATAATATGTTTTAGTGATTGTACGATTTAAAAGATTTGATTTACACTATTATCAATAATTATATTTTTTTGTAAAGCTAATATCATGAGTTCGATTCTCATTTATTGCAAAAAAATACAATTATTGAGAGGAAGATTAATGAAAAGAATAATTGTCTATGTTTATTAGAGCAATCGAAACGTGGTGTTTGAGTTGTATGATTTAAAAGATTAAAGTTACATTATTATCACCAACTATAAACAGCGGCTTTTGACTTGCTATCTATCAGATTATGTAAGCTTTGTCTATTGACAATGTTAGGCTCTACCTTTTGCACAATAAATATATCAAGGCATGCAAGGACTCTTTTTTGGAACAGATTGCGTACACCGAATGAAATGAACAAATTTCCACTCTTTGAACCCGATTGTTTCCATTCAGGAACTCTCTTTTCTCAAAGGAATCTCATTCCTGCAACAATTTTCAAATTATCTAATCTTGTTGCTTATTAGTGTTATGGCATTGCGCACACAAAATTAGAAATGCCCTAGTGCCGGTCATCGCTATGCGCCATGGACTTTACAATAGCGCTAACTATCCTCGTTATTGGCACTATAGCGACAATCGCGATAGCTGAAATAATGACGATATTGCAAAGCGAAGCTGCATTCTTGTTTTCTGTCCTTTTTTTTAATTCTAAATTTGGTTTTCTTGGCATGTACTTTATTAAGTTTTTGCTGAAACTTATATTTTTCTGTATTTTTTACTTTTTTGTTTCTTTTCTATGATATTTCAATGAAAAAATTAAAATAATTTCAGGTTTTAGTATTTTACAATTAATGTTGATGGAATATTATGTTGGATATTAAGGTTTTTGAATTGATTCGACTATATACTATATATTATATATTTATATATTTGTGGTGATCTGCTTTCAAGTAACTCTCGTTACGCTATTCGCTATGTTCTATTGCCACAGACAACCTTTGCACTATAGAGAGCCCTATGCACGAATGACAACTAGTATGAACCCAAACACCACATGTGCCCTTCAAAGTGGTAAAATTTATTACCGAATAATTATGTAACACATGCATCCATAAGAATTGTTCTATTCTAACACGAAAACAAATCACTCTTATGTTAGTTGTACTAGAAGAAAGCTTCTGATCGCATACAACAGGCTGAGGCCGTTGTCCGTTCCGGGGAGCGAAATACAAGAGTCCTCATATAAACATGCTAGCCTAGAACCGAGAGTGCAAGCCTGTTCAATCCACATGCTATATGACAAGTATAGCTAGCATACAGAAGGAAACAATGTTACTAGGATATACACTTCCGTTTTAGTAGCTACCTTCGCTGCCAAAATGAGAACACGAAAGTGCAGCATTCAGCCCTCCTTCTCAAGTGTCCTCCACGATGCTTTAACAAATCATTTTGGCCTTTGAGCAGCCTGTCACCAGAAACAGCTTAATCAGAATAATGGCTATGATTTTGTCCACAACAAAATAAATCTTTTTTTGTTTACATAAAATAAAATGAGAAACAAAGAAATCAATCACCTAAAATTCAGTAAAAATATAATGTCCCTTTAAACTTCAAATCCACTAAAATTCTAAAAATAAGAGAAAACTTGTCTTTCTATAAACCTTTGATGACCTTCGAAGTTTGAAGAACACGAAAAGTTTGAACAGATAATATAATACAACAATTTATACAGAGCAGGCAACCAAAAAATTGAAGCTGCACCAACCTTTTTCATCAATTTATCCAGCACTGATTCTTCAAACGCCTGATATCCACGACCAACAAGATTGCTCAATTTTGGACCATCAGACTCGTTTCTCTCGGCACTGAAACCAGATGGTGTTGAAGCTGTTTGAAGAGGTAAAACCAGTAGAGGGTTGGAAAGATCACCCAATACGTTTCCAGTAGCAGCGACCTGCCAAAAGTAATGCCCCCTGAGACACAATAAGAATAAAATCAAGTAACACTGAAAACTTGAAAATATACTCACAGCGAAATCCTTAGAGGCCATCACAACAAGCGCCGATCCTTTCTTTTTCGAACTCTTAATGACTACATCTTCAACAACACCGAACTTCTCAAAAATTTCGCGAAGTCTTTGCGATGTATATTCTTCACCAATCCTCTCCCATGAAACTTTAAGCACTTTATCTTTATCCAACCCAGTGCTTCCACCTTCCTTGCTATCCTTTCCCCCTGATGGTTTATCTTTCTTGAAAGGTGACGTACCAGTTGCCATTTTATTTTTTGAATGCATATCACGAATTCTAGCAATCTCTTCCTTCAGTTTTCGAGAAATTCTCTGTTCCTCTTTTTGTGCTTCTAAGATGGGGTCAGCAACAAAAGCAGATCTTTCTCTCTCTTCAAGATCTGACATCATCTTTTGGCGCTTGGAATCATGTTGTCTCTGGCGTTGAAGCTTCTCTCGCTTCACTCGAAGTAGATCATCAAATAACTTCCTAGCCTTTTCATCCTTGAGAACTTCATAAGAGGTTTGAAGCTTTAGGAAATCAGCATGTGCGTTAGGATCATCACGCCTCTTGTCTGGATGCAACTCCCTGGCCTTCGACCGATAAGCCTTGTTGATTTCTTGCTCTGAAAGTCTGGCACCTTCTTCACCAGATGGTAGGCTCAAAACAACATAATGGTCTACTTCAACATCCATTTCTCCCAATATTTCTCACCTACAAAAACAAAAAGTACACATTTGAGTACAATGAGAAAAAATGAAAGAAATTCCAAGGCGAAGGCTTCCCTAGCAATGAAATTGATACAAGTGTAGCAGACAACCTTAGTAAATACATAAATTCACAAAATATCAACTATAAAAACTAGGTTGAGGAAACTTTATCGACAACAATGACATGGAAAATCCACCCATGTCAAACATTAACATGGAAAATCAATCTATACAATTGTTTGCATATACACACACTATAGCTCACAAATAAATTGTAGTAGTTGCATGAGAAATCAAACTTCCATAAAATATTATGGTAAAACAATAAGAAATCAACAAGGAGAAGGTAATAATGCAATATAAACAGAAGTTACAGACAATATACAAGTATCACATGCAATAAACACATAACAACCAGTCAATCACATACACAACTAAATTCAATATTACGGATACTCTGCGAAATAATGTCTGAATAGAAGAAATGCATGCACCTTAAGTTCTTAGCTTATTTGATTGCACAACCTAGGCAAAAGTTTCGAAATCTCAGAATCTATAAATGAAAGTTATTTAATTAACCAAAGATCTCAGTTAAACAAAATAAATCTCCAACTTAATTTTGCTCAAAATTAGTTAATAAATACGAAAATAATTATTTCAACTTAGTTCCTTCAACCTAAAAACTAAAAACAATCAAAGACTTAATTTAAAATTGTAGACACTAATTTATTTAAACGATCCCCAAACTTCATAAAGACTTAGTTATGTCTTATTTTCAAAATCAATTTCAGAAAATTACTTCATTCAAATAGATAAACAAGAAATTTCCACAAAAGAAAAACTTTTCCTTTTAAAAACGAACATTGAAATAAAAATAAATTTCATCACAAATCTAAAAATTTTAAACAAAATCAAATTCATCATTCAGCGAGTCCCTATAAACACCACATTTAAAGACTAATTAACAATTAATTGTCCCTAAACTACCCCAAATGGTTTCCAGCAATGAAAAGCATGACTCGATTCACTTCTTTCAAAATAAATAAGCTACTAAAATACTTGCCCAAGCCGTCAAATAAATTAGAGAAATTTCAATTTTAAAATCATATTTGATCCTAAATTCAATTCAAATTCATACAAACCAAATTTTAACATCGAGAAAAGTAAAGTTTTAAAACTAGCAAACAAAAAATCTAAAACCTTGAAACTTATTGATCAACAAATTATATCCCATTATAAAGTCATCTTATAAATCCAAATCGCATCCATTTCAGACATCCTCTATCAATTGTTTTCCAAAATCATAAAGTCCCATTGAATAATAAAATCCTAAAATAAATAGATCACAAATTAGAAGATGAAACTGACCTCAATTCCAGCAACAAAAGACGTGAACAAGCAGATGATTAGATCGTCGATGGGGAAGAGTTTGATCTTTCCCCAATAGAAGGCGTGCACAGAGGATTTTCTGCTTGAAGGGGGATTTTTTTTTACTAGGCACTGTGGAGAATGGGGTGGTTCAAAAAAAATTTCATTCTGTGGTGTTGGACTTGGATGATAGTAGGATCTGTTTGATAATTGGGCTCCAGGCCTGTGAAAGCCCATCTAACCTAATAAGTTAAAATGATATTAATATCTTATTTAAAGTTCCAATTATTAATTAATTGTTCGTGCTCCAAATATGTCCTGCATAATTTAATATATTATCAAGAATATAGATTTAGCCCCAAGCGGTGTGAGGGTAGCAAGCGTTTGATCAGTTGTCAGAAGTTCGATTCTTTTTATCAGCAGACGAACATGTCATACATGATTTGTAGGTTCAGTGCACATTTAAAGTTAACAGTTGCGAGTTCTCACATCATTAAAGAAAGAAGAACGTAGATGTAACTTAACACAATTAAATTTTGCTTCTCACTTTGGCAGAACTTTGGCTCACGCTCCTAAGTTATTTTTGGACAAATATATATGTATATATATACGTGAGGGGTCGAGGGGTTGGTCGCATGCTCGAAGGTAAGGTCGACTTTTGCTCCTCGCTTGGGCAGAACTTTGGCTCACACTCTTAAGTTATTTTTTGGACAAAAATTAGCAAAGTATGATTGCTGAAATTCTTGACTTCGACATCACCTATGTCTCGAAAATTTGCTAAAGTTAGGTTCGTAACTTTTCTCTTGAACTGAGACTCATATTTATAGGCGGGCAGAGAGGTTGATTGGGGTGCCACTAATCATGTCCACTAATTCCACCATTATACACAATTTTTGGGCTTTTGATTTAGTTATTATTTGATTGATTAAAGTCGTTACAAAAAAGTTAAATTTTCCTTCTTTATTCAGCTACGGTTTTACGAAAATCCGTCGCTACAGTTTTCCAAAGCCGTTGCTATATATCGCGAGGTTAGAAAAAACCGTCGCGATTATAATGACCGTTAACGACGGATTTTTAAAGACCGTCGCTATATTAAGTGAAGATTTTTAAATAATCCTTAACATAATGAAGCTACGGTTTTTAATCTTATTAGTCAAAAAAACCCATTCATAATTTACAAAATTAATAATCTAATACGTTAAAATTCATAAATAAAATATTACACTATAATTCATAAATAATCTACGACGCAAAAATTATATATAATATTTTCTGTAAAGAAAACGCGGTAAAAACCTGAAGTGCGCGAATATATACAGATCCACGTAACGTTGAAAGATCACACAGACGAGCAAATCTACAAAATTAATACGAAAAAATGTTAGTACAAAACAAAAAAAAAAACGAACTGCGAAAAACCGAAACTACCAGGGAAGAAAGGCGAAAATCGCGTGAAGAAATGTTCGCGAACCACGGCATATATAGAATAATAGCGACAGGTTTTGACTAAAACGTCGCCATTAGCTACGGTTTTGAGTTAAACCGTCGCTAATAGCGACTGTTTTTGAATAACCGTCGCCGATTTTGTTGGCGACAGCTGATACTCAACCGTGGCTATTGGCAACAGTAACTAAAACCGTCGCTCAAAGCGACGGTTTTAGAACCGTCGCCAGTAGCGACGGTGATAGCCAATAGCGACGGTTATTTTAAACCGTCGCCATAGTGTGATCGGCGACGGTTTGTTTATACTCGTCGTCGCTAAATGACAAAAAACCGTCGCTGTAATGGTTATAGCTAGCGCCGGTAATTAAATTCATGAATTATAAATACCCTAGTTTTATAAATACAACCGTTAGACCAGTGTTTGATTTATTGATATTGTTTTATCTTTTGAGTATTCAATCAATTTCATCAAATAATATAAAGTTTTTTTTTTTCACTTTGAGAATGAGATATGGCCTTCTACATTCACACATTATAATTCTTAATCCTTTAGTGACTTTGCCACAATTTTTGTTTGGATTCATAACTCAATGTTCCTTGATGCCTTCTCAATACATGAATGTAACTTTCAACGCAAAAGAAAAAATTATACTATGCTGATATAATTATTTCATTTGTTTTTGGTGGTTTGTTTTGAGGTATGAGTTTTGTGGGCTTTTACATTTACAGAATGTTGGACAACTAAATATCTCATGTAATTTTACACTAATTTTATATATGTATACATGTTTATTCGGTTTAACATATTTTTAAAATTCAAAACTGAAACCGAATTGACCTATAGTTTTTAAAAATAAAACCAAACTATCAGAAATCCGATTCGCCCCTGATACTATACAGGTGACCACCCTTTTTGGGCTCTGGAAATTTTCTAGAACAAAAAGAAGCCATCTTTTAAGAATTGTGATTATGATAGTGGAATGATGTAGTAGGAGAATAGCAAAGATTTTTAGTATTAGGATAATTTGAGTTATAAATCAATATTACAAGAATTCACCGTGTCAATCTTTGTGCGCATCAATTAAACTATTCTCCTTACTTTAAGTGTCCTTAAAAACATTTGACACGACTCAGGTTTGTTGCACATCGATTTACTGTTAGAGGTGATAGCTTATAAATAACAAACATGGGAGTTGGGACCACGCATATCGTGGTGGTCAACACTAGAAACGGAGACATGTTCAAATGACATGTAACGAATGGAAAAGGCGTCCGAGGTTAAGACACATACAGAGACATTATACGTAAGATTTGATGCTTGTTACTGTAGAAGTTATTACTAACAACCACTGAGCAGAAGCTTAGTTTGTATGCTTCGGCCATGTTACTAGACGAGTCGTTTAGCTGCAAGTTCGCGACGAATCTGCTCAGAAAACATAACTACATTAGCTGTCATCTTAAAACTTGCTTTTTCCAAGTCCCTGTGTATCAAGAGCCACGTATAGTCTTGGTCGAACAGTTGTGGTGTACATCAAAGAATCCACAAGCTGTTACTGATCTCTAACTGTATTCACGTCAAAAGTTTACTAACATGTAATATAACATCAGAGGTAGAAGGGTGTCAAGTGGTGACGCTTTCAGAGGGTGTGGAAAAAGGAGCCTGGCTATTGATCGGGAGACCGAGGCCACCACCTTTCACAGATATGCTGGGAATCTGACCCGAGCTCGCCCTGCTCACAAGATGTGACTCAATGAACACCACAACAACAGTGATGTCATCGTGGAAGTGGCGACGAACTCCACGGTCAATTCTCTTCAAGTCTGAGTACCTCATCTCCCTCTTCTTTGCTGCTTCTTGTAAAGCTGTTTTCACTAATCTCCTAGCAATCCCCTGCATCATTCGAGACGTTTAGAATATGAGCATTACACTATATTCCTCTTCTTCAAAGGAATAAGTTCTTGATTTGAAGAAAATGAAACAAAGATAAAAAGCCCTTCATTTGCCAAAGGAGAGAAAAGTGTTAAAATTCTTTTCTTTTTGTCAGTAAATTAGATACTTTTTGTTGAACTGGAATATCAAAAGCGATCTCAAACTCTGCACCATCTCAAATCAAAAAATTATCAGAATCATCATGAGCCTTACATCATAAAGGATAAATTTTACAACTACAACATATTCGATACTATAACTGATGCAGGTAATTGCGAGTAATCATTGGAAATAGAGTCCATATCATAAATGGGAAAATGTATTCAACCGCTAAATATCTTACACTGCGTGGATTATTTTGGACTAGATCAACTGCTTCTTGGTTGGTAAGATGCTCCCAAAGGCCATCGGATGCAAATATAATGAATTGATCATGTGGCAGCAACTGGTGCACGGAAATTGATGGTTCTGAGCTCAAAATTGGTTTCCCAAAAGGTTCACGTAGTCGAAATTTTTGATACAGAGGCTCCCTGTTGAACTCAGCATTTTTCAGATACACGTCTCCAATTGATCTCGTGATCTGTGAAACAACACCAGAAATATCAACTGAACAAACATGAAAAAGAAACCCGATTAAGCATTGATCTGACTCCGAGCATCTTTATTTGGAGAAAAGATTACAAACCTGTATAAGACCCTTTACACGCCACACATTATGCTTTAGGACTACAATTTGTGAATCCTCGGGGTGCTGATATTTTAGCTCCTGCCTCACAGAATCGATACTCGCATTATGCTCTGCTGAGAGTTGAACAGCGAGTACTTCACCAGTAGACTTGACGAGTCTCCCTAAAACAGCACGAGAATCGCCAAGATTGGCAACATAAAGAGTTCCACTGCAGATTATTCCAACAAGGCAGCAGGAGCCAACTGCTGCAATCTGTGGTTTCATAGGCCACTGTTTGCTGACAACCGAGAAAAAACCATCTTCTGTTGCTTGAATTGCTTTCCTGATAACCTCCACAGACATAGATTGGTGCTCCGCAGTATATCCTGCAAAATCAGAAAATAAATGATAAAACTTAAATTAACAATCAGAATATAAAGTCAAGCAAATTAAATGCTAAAAGAAAATTTGCAAAATAAGAACTTGAACTAGCCCGTTATACCGGATATGTTTCACAGGTACAGAATCATCGATATCCATAAAATGAAACATACAAGAGATTAGATTGAGTGGTTTAACATCCCATCATAACAATAAATTGGAATTACATGGTTAAACCGTCTGAAGATAAAAGCAACTATAAATTCTTATAGATTTACTAGGGACATACTCTTTATATGCTGGAAGAGCTGATCGTTGATGAACCGAGACGTCTCAGGACCGCCATGTCCATCATAAACCCCAACAAAAGTTCCATATGGCCCCGAATTATTCAAGCTCAGACAACCCGATTCGAGTTGGCTCTGATCCTCTAGTAAATTATTAGCTTGAACGACGGCCATAGAAAATTCTCCATTGAAATGTGATCCAGAGTCCTTATACCATAACAGCCCATCTCGACAACCACCGGTATCGGAACCAGTGTGAATATTTCGATCCGCACTTGGCAGGAAGCAGGCTCGAAATAAGTTCATTAAACCTGATAACATCCCTCATCTCATCCAAAACACTATCCAAATAGTCCACATCTGAGGAGCAGCACTTAAGGTAACTTTGGTCCGAATAACCTCGGCTATGTCGTGTCTATTCCTTCCCAACTAAACAGCTATATGGGTAGTAAATCTAGCAGCATAATTAAAAACAAATTAGATTAGAGTTGGGATAACAAGAATCTTACAAAGTGAACAGAATTAAACACACGCGATGATGCTGCCCTTTTTTCCAACTCCGCTGCGAATAGCTAGCTAGTACAGAAAAATTTAACTATGGGAAACGGCAGGCAGGCTTTGAAAACAAGAATGGTCAACAAAAAATGACGTTTCATTAAGACAGTTACTTGGTCAACCAGTACATACCGATGAAGGCAACCCCCCAGCAGCCACCCAAAAAATACAAAAAAAAATAGGGGAAGAAACAAATCAAGAAGAAGAAAACAATTTCATGAAATCCTAACAAACCATCATCCAGCGGAAGAAGCAATTCCAAATAAAAACAAAACATATTCACAAAGATGGGATTGTCTGAAATACGCTAAATATTATACCTTTAGAGCCGATCAAGAAGAAAAGGATCTGAGATCCGTGGATTCACCATGCATCAAAGGAACAAAAAGTACCCGTGAAAAGTGTTATTTCACTTCAACAAGATGATGTTGAGACACAACACACAAAGCAATATGCAAAAAAAATAAATAAATAAATAAAAACCCAAATGTTGTAGAGAGAGAGAGAAAGTGGTATTATTACTCTATTATTATTAGTAGACGATGATTTTGTTTAGGATTTCTGGGCAGGCAAACCCATTAAAACTAACAAGAAGGAGCTCCAGGGCCGGCAAAGCTCTGGGCTCCACACTCACCTCCAACACAATGGGTTTCCTAATAAAGAGGAAAAATGTACGCTAAATTTGTTCAGACTACATAAAAAAATTGGAACTTGGATAAAGATAGATGAATTTCCATGCTATTTTATTATCTTCTGCTGACACGTGAAGCTCAATTTATTATTTTTTAAATGCGATTTTCTTCTGAAAAATATACTGGATACGACGATATGAATCCAAATTCAGACCAATTAGCATGAAATAATTCTGGGATAGTTTCGGAAAGCTGACCCACAAACTATTTACAAATCAGAAACCAAAAAATTTGAAATCACAATCATGGCACCACATGGGTTCCATGATTGTTGCTCCAATTCAACGATGGATTGGAGCAACACCAAATTCAACCATGTTGCGCTATATTTTTATTTTTATTTTTAAATAATTTTGTTGAATTTTATAATTTTAAGAAATTTAATTAAATATTCAATTAATTTTCTTGGAAATTTTGAAATATTAGTCATTATAAAAAATTTAATATATCGATGATAGTCTATTGTAATGTAAAATGTACTGAAATGAGTTGAACATTATTTTCATTATTTTCATGTAGCACTAATGTAACGTAGAATGTAACACAGAATGTAGTAGTGCAATGAGTAGAAGACGACTTTGATGTTGAATGATATTGATTTTGGTGATTTGTGTATTTCACATACAATTATCGAGGATTTTTTGCATTGAAAATTTAATTTTTATTGAGGAAAAAAAATTGTCAAAAATTGACTTTTGCCTAGTACAAAACTTTGAACACGTGAAAGTTTGAAATATATTAATCAGAATCCTAGAACATTATGTTGTGCGTGGCAATAATATAATCCCAACTGCACAAAAAATCAACTCTTAGCTTTGAACAAAAAGTAAACGTTTTCTTACTCATTTGATTAATTAGTACCGATCAAATATATATATTTTTTTTATAAAATCAAAACTTGTATCAAGGTTCCATCAAAAAGTATACGTAAAATATATTTTTAAAAAAAATCTTGTGAGATGATTTCACGAGTTAATTTTGTGAAATAAATCTCCAACACAAGCTAGTGCTTGAAAAAATATCAATTTTTATATTAAAAATATTACTTTTCATCTTAAGTATGGATCAGTTGAGTCATCTCACATAAATAAATAAATACAGAGTGGGTCTCATATGAGACCGTCTCACGGATCATAATCTGTGAGACGGGACAACCCTACTCATATTCACAATAAAAAGTAATACTTTTGAGTAAGTCTCATGTGAGATCGTCTCAGGGATCATAATCTGTGAGACGGGTCAACCCTACTCATATTCACAATAAAAAGTAATACTCTTAGCATAAAAAGTAATATTTTTTCATGGGTGACCCAAATAAGAGATTCGTCTCACAAATAGAACCCGTGATACCGTCTCACACAAGTTTTTTACAATACTTTTAGCATAAAAAGTAATATTTTTTCATGAGTGACTCAAATAAGAGACACATCTCATAAATACGACATGTGAGACCGTCTCACACAAGTTTTTACCATAAATACATGAGATCTTACTCTTCAGAATAATCTAAAATAATTAAGGCCCACATAAATTAATTAGACATTAATGAATAAATCATGAAGATCATCGAGATTCAAGTCCATAAATAAAGATATGATGTTGATCTAATTAATATATATATATATATATATATATATATATATATATATATATATTATAATGATCATAATTTCCAAATTAGAATATTTATTAATTGAATTGTGATGAAGCTGGGAATTATTGGGGTGGCACTTTGTAGGTGAAAAGTGTGGTCCATTTTTCTAATCGAAACCAACTTCTTGGCGTTGGCGCATTTTTTAAATTCGGCCGACTTTTAATTACATTTGGATGTTTTTTTCTTCTGCCATTAATGCGCCATTTTTTAGGTAAACTAATCAAAATATCATACATGACATGCCATGTAATTGATTTCATATGAACCATGATATGTTTATATATATATATATATATATATATATATATATATATATATATATATATATATATATATATATATATATATATATATATATATGTTTCTAGCCACGAATTTGGGTATTCAAAATTGTAGTCTTGAAAGAGAGACTGAGTTTCTTGCTGAATTGGTATTTTACTATCTTCTTCTTATATTGACTCGAGTTCGAGTTCGAGTCTCTCCTCTCCTAATGTAGGTGATAAAAAAAATTTGTTGTCTGAATGAATAATAATTTATGGGGAAACAATTTGCCTAAATGGTCAAGTGGCTTCGATACATAAAGTTTCAAATAATATCTTCTTTTTTTAAACATTACTATTTTGAGATTTGTTTTTTTTTTTAAAAAAAAAAAAAAAAAGAAACTCATTTTTCCTAAGTTTTCACATATGGACCATCTAGCAAAATCTTTGTGAATTATTGAGCTAACTAGTTGTCTGAAATGGATTTATCCATGATCTGGAATGAGGAAGGATGATTGAACACGTCAAGGAGTTGAGGAAAAATGCAAATAATGATACACAAAAACTTCTATTAGCCGGTCTGATTGTCAATTTTGCGAGATGAATTTTTAATCCGAACCAATTCATATAAAAATATTATTCTCAAAATCAAACATGCACGCCAATAATTCTCTACGGTCAATGTAATCTCTAAAATAGACCATTAATTATCAACACTTGCCCCCCAAGTCCAACGTATTGATTATCATATGATGTGTGCAAATCAAGTCCATATTTACAAGTAGTCAAATTCCTTGATCAATAAGGAATTCTTTAATTAGCATATCATGGCATTGAATTCTTTTAATTAAATACTGTTTTATTAATTATTTGAAAGCATGATTCAATAAAATATAGTTGTAGAGTCATAGAATCAATTATACAATGACATAACAATTTTATAACAAAGAAGAGTTACGTTTGATATTTGCTTTTAATGAAGCATTTTTTTTTATCTTATGGAGCTAGGCTTAAAAGTTAAAATCATATTCTTTATGTAGAGCATAAATAATTTTTTTTAATGATGTGGTAAATCGTAGTTGTTACGCTTCCGTACGTGTCGAGTAAACCTTCAGACTAACTAAATAGCATGTAAATCATGTTAACCAGGTAAACTGTACTAGATAAGTTATGTACGACAGACTCACTTGAAAAGGTGTTGGTAGGAGGAACTGTACTTCTGACCATTGGACAATCAATCGTTCACCTACTCTATTAACTCGGACAATCCTTGAGGTCTGAAGAGAGCATATATGATTCTTTATTGGCCATTTGTTGTAAGTTTTAAAAAATGTGTTAGTCTATGTTTAGATGGAATTCTAATCCTTAATGGAAAGACCATTCAAGTTTTAAATTATTGAATAATTGAAATCTATTTTTTTTTATATAATTATAGAATGAAATACTTCTACCAAAATGTAAAAGTTTAGCAAATTGGCTTTGCTATTGGAAATATGGATTCAGATCTTCTACTCCCTACTTATGCAGGACCACAATATGTTACACAACTTGTTCAGCTTCCCAATTGACAAAATCTTGCCAACTTCAAAATGTCAATTATTTTCTTATTATATTTTGAACAGTAAAAATAAATTATTTCCAATTAATTTCTAGTACACCAAAAGAGAAAAGAACACATTTATAATGTTGAATATTTTTCTTTAAGAGAGTGTATATATTTTTAAAATAAAAAAAATTCTTGAGTTTGGTAAGAATATATAAATTTTTTTTTTTTTTTTTGTATACATAACACTAAATAACAAACCCATAAATTTTTTTGAAAAAAAAAAAGATTTATGCGTTAGGGACCATCGATCAAAACCTTAGTTGGCGGAAAATAGGAGAAAATAAATAGTTATTTCGAACTTTTTAAATATTTTTTAATAAACTAATTCAAGCTTACGGCGGCACCGCTGTACAGAACCCGATGAATGGAGCCTTCAAGGTTCCACGCCAAGGAAAACAGCCACAAGTATTTTCTGAGAACGCCGGTGCAGGTCGAGGTTACTGCCAATGAATTTTCCAGGCAAGATTTGTCTCATTCCAAGTATTCCCACTTTACCATGAAAAGTTATACATGGTATTGTTAGATGATCCCAAAGCACTCCATCAGAAACTAATTATATGTACAGTACGTAAAAGAATTCCTTCTGATTCTCCAAGCGCATGCAACAGTTGTATCTTCTCACCGAGACCATTTCAGTACATATATTAGTTCGACTTTGATTTCAAAAAAGGACAAAAGCCAGGCAGAAATTCAAAGACGATCATTTTTATGCTCAGTGTTTTAAGTTAGTAACAGCTATCGTAATTCGTAACCTTTTGGAAGGTTCATATTCATTTTCGACTTGATCAGTCGGCTCTCCTAAGGAATCATCTTGAAAGCCAAAAGTCATTAATTAATTGTTGTTGTTGTTGTTTCTACTTATTCATGTAGTCTGGTAAGATTTAAACTTTTTACTTCATTATAACATCAAATATTGTAAGGATTTCACAATACATATAAACCTGAAACCGTAAACTAACAACAAAAGGAGAAAAGGGAAGAAATAACCAAATACGTGGTTCGACCAGAAAAGAAACGCCGATCTACGTTCACAACGAGCTCAGACTCCAGCCAATGCACTACCGATCTCAGATATCTCGGTACTATCTGTCACAAGTTACCTCAGACACCAACGCACATGAACCCTAGTATACACGGTCTCGCAACCTGCTTCTCACAAGGAAGCGCAGACAAGAAAGCAATACCTCTACTGCCTGATGATCAAGATGATCAACCGGAGAGCCGATCAAACCCTAGGAGTACAGAGGAGAAGAGAGTATCTTTTTCGGGAAAGAAGGCGCATAAGCGAAGAGAGCAGAAAACCAGAAGAATCGAGAGTGTTCGAGTCATTTTCCCCCAACCCAAGAGCCCATGTATAAGAGTTATAAATGGGCTTGGGAAACGTACACAGTACACCACTTGGGCCCAAAGATGAAGCCAGCAAAATATGTGGTTGGGCTTCCATCCAGACCAGCAAGGTAGGAGACTTGGGCTTCACTACTAACAAATATTATAAGCTATTGGAATTATTTCGACAACGGTGCTAGGGATTAATTTTTTTAAAAAAAAAAAGTTTGAGAGATGATAATATAAAATATCAAAAGAAAATTGTACCCGATTGGTGGGTACGATAGATGATAATTGTTGATGTTTAATCAAATATAACAATCTACACCAGATGATCTCAATCACAAGAACACATGCATCAAGTTAAAGGAAATTTAGAATACACAACGGATTACGTGGTTCGGCCTTGCGGCGTACTTCCACGGGAAAACAGCCAGTGACTTCTTTATTGATCACCAATGAATTGGAGTTCCAGAAAGGAATTTACAGAGAGTAATAGATCACACACACACATAGAAAATTCTCTCACTACTTTCTTAGTTCTTCAAGTTTCTATCTTTTTCTCGTGGTTTCAATCTCTCCTCTCTTCTACATGACCATCACGATCTCTCTCATGACTTCAACAGCTAGCTTTCCTTGCCTTTCGGATCGTCACCGGTTAGTTAGTTGAGTTTTATAACTACCACTAACTTCTCTTCCAGTTCTGATCCCTCCAAGAGCTTGCCAACTAGACGATACCTTTCTTTGGGAGACACTTATCTCAACAATCTCCACCTTGACTTCCAAAGACAGCCTGTTCTCCGGTACATGTGGTTTTATTTCAATTCTACCACACTGACTAAGTTCAAGCAGTGCTTAAACTTAGCTTGTGGTAAACGCCTTCGTCATCATATCTGTCGGATTATAATGAGTTGAGATTTTCTCTACCTTAACTTGGCCCTTTGTTGTGATGTCTCTTATAAAATGTAATTTTATATCAATGTGTTTACATCTTTCATGGAAGACTTGGTGTTTAGAGAGATGTCTCGCTCTTTGATTATCACAGTGAACAGCTACGCCCTGCTGACTCACACCAAGTTCTTCTAGTATGCCTTTGAGCCATACTGCCTCTTTTATTCCCTCGGTGAGAGCTACATACTCTGCTTCAGTCGTGGACAATGCAACTACTGGTTGTAGAGTTGCTTTCCAACTGATAGCCGTTCCATTGAGAGTGAAGATAAATCCAGTAAGTGATTTTCTGGTATCCACATTCCTTGCATAATCTGAGTCCACGAATCCAACCAGTGGTTGTTTCTCATTTTCTTGTCTGAACATCAATCCCAAGTTTGAGGCTCCTTTCAAATATCTCATGGTCCACTTTAAAGCCTCCCAATGTAATTCTCCTGGGTTGGCCATAAATCTTGATTCCACACTCATAGCATATGCAAGGTCGGGCCTACTGCATACTATGCTATACATAATGCTTCCAACACCATTTGCATAGGGTTTGTTCTTCATGATTTCCTCTTCAACTTCGCTGTTTGGAGAGTGATATTTTGATAATTTGAAGTGTTGGCCGATTGGTGTACCTACTGGCTTTGATGAAAGCATCCTTGATCTTTGTAGAACTTTCTTTATATATAGGCATAGGCTTAGAAACAAGGTCATCTTTTCCCTGTCCCTATAGATGTCCATCCCAAGGATTCTTCTCGCCTCTCCTAATTCCTTCATTTCAATTTCAGAACTTAATTTTCTTTTGAGGTCTTGCAAGTCAGTTTTACTGTTACTTGCAACTAGCATGTCATCAACATAGAGGAGCAGAAAGATCTTGGGTTGTTTTCTAGTATCTCTTAGGTATACACAGCTATCAAAGTTACTTATCACAAAGTTAATTTGTGTCATGAACTCATCAAACCGTATGTACCACTGTCTGGGACTTTGCTTTAGGCCATACACTATGTGAAAAATGACATTTTACTTCGCCAGGCGTTACTTCGGCAAAAATAAATTACGAAGTAATATATTACCAATAACTTCATTAATAACACAAGCGAAGTAAAATAATATATTTTACTTCGAATGTTTAAAAACACGGGCTTCACTGTATTTTTTTTATATATTTTACTTCGGCATATCAATTTTGATGAAGTAAAAAATAATGAAAATACGTATTGATGAAGTAAAAAGTTTTAAACATGCGACGGGTTTTGTAAACCGTCGCCAAATTTTAAATCGGCGACGGTTTAATTTAACCCGTCGCTAAGTTTAGCGACGGTCAAATACAAACCGTCGCATGTTTAAAACTAGCAACTGTTTTTCAGAAACCGTCACTATATTTCGCGACTGTTGTTATTTGATCGTCGCTCAAAGTAGCGACAGGTTAAAGTCAACCGTCGCCGATTTAACATTTGGCGACGGTTAAAAGAACACCGTCGCCATTTTCAAAAAAATTCCACCCCGCATATATTTTCCTCCATTTTAACCGTCGCCGATTTAAAATGTTGCGACGGTTTGTACTAAAACCGTCGCTAGTTTCAAAAAAATTCAATCCCGCCTATTTTTCCCTCTATTTTCTTCCCCCACTCTCTATAAATACATACAAATTCTCTCCAATTTCTTCCACTTCACTTCACAACAATTAAAATTTTTTCTCACTTACACAATTTTACAACTTCACAACACTTAAAATTTTTATCACTTACACGATTTTACAATTTCACAACACTTAAAATTTTTATTTCTTACCCGATTTTACCACTTTACAATACTTAAAATTTTTATCTCTTACACGATTGTACCAATTCATAACACAGATTTATTAAATTTTTTATATTTTACCGCACCAATTCATAACACAGATTTATTAAATTTTTTTTTTATTTTACCTAACATATTAGCGACGGAACTCATTTGTGCCCCGTCGCTAAGTAGCGACGGTTTTTGATATACATTCTGTCGCACAATAGCGACGGTATTTTACATGCCTTCCGTCGCAATATAGCGACGGCGTTTAACATGAATTCCGTCGCAAAATAGCGACGGTTTTTAACATGAATTCTGTCGCTAAATAATAATTAAGAGGAAGTTATATAATATACTACTTCATTATTCACTATAATCGATGAAGTAAAACACATTTATTACTTCGACACCGGTCCAATTCTGGACCGGTTTTCCTCCCAAAACCGGCCAAAAGACTTCGGTATTTTCAATACTACAACTTCGGGTATTATGTGAAGTAAAAGGTACATCTATTACTTCACGTCCATATACTTCGGCACTTAAGTACCCTATTACTTCAGATATTATCTGAAGTAAAAAGTGATTTTTGGCATAGTGATATAACGATTTCTTTAACAGGCATACCTTTTCTTTATTTTCTGAAGTTCTAAAGCCCTTTGGCTGTTCCATGAATATGGTTTCTTCCAGATTTCCGTGCAGGAATGCTGTTTTGACATCAAGTTGTTCTAATTCCAGATCAAATTGTGTAACCAACGCCAGCAGAATTCTGATTGATGCATGTTTAACGACGGGAGAATAGATTTCATTGAAATCAATTCCTTCCACTTGAGTATATCCCTTGGCCACTAGTCTAGCTTTGTATTGGACTTCTCTCTTTCTTGGTCCAGAGTCTTTGAACTTGAATATCCACTTACATCCCACCACTCTTTGCACCTTCGGTCTAGCCACCAGTTCTCATGTTTTGTTCTTGCTTAATGTGTTCATTTCTTCGTTCATAGCCTCAAGCCATTTGTTCCTTTGTGTGCATTCCATGGCTTCTCTATAAGAGTTTGGCTCTGGAGATTCTATGTACTCTGCTATGTTTAGTGCAGATGAAACCATATCAGCTTGTCCAAACCGCTGGGGTGGTTTTATTTCTCTTTTCTTCCGATCTCTTGTCAGCATATAGGAGTCATTATCTTTCCCAGTAGCTGTTTTGCCCTCTTCCAGTTTTCTGGGATCATCAGTTTCAATGGATTCTTGAGAGACTTCTTCTGTATTCTCAGAGTTCTCCAACTCAATTTGTGTTTCCATGGAGAGCTCACTTGATGGAGTTGTTTTGCCTTTATGATGTATGTATCCCATTTTGGCTTCATCAAATATTATATCCCTTGAGATGAAACACTTGGGCCCTTTATCTTCTAAATTACACACCTTATATCCTTTCACTCCAGCTGGATCTCTCTTAATGTGAGCATATGCCAGGCATCCAAACACCCTGAGATTTGAATAATCTGTTGGAGCTCCTTTCCATATCTCCATTGGGGTTTTGAGGTTTATGGCACTTGAAGGGCACCTATTGATTAGATAGCAGGCTGTAGTCACCGCTTCTCCCCAAAATACTTTTGGCAGCCCAGCATTTAACAGCATGGATCTTGTTCTTTCCAATAGAGTTCGATTCATACGCTCTGCTACCCCATTTTTTTGGGGGGTCCTGGCAACTGTCTTGTGCCTCAAGATGCGCTTCTTTGAACATAGTTGGTTAAACTTTTCTGAGCAATACTTCAATCCATTATCAGTTCGAAGATACTTGAGCTTCATGTCCATTTGGTTTTCGCACAATACCAATTCCATTCCTTGAACTTTGCAAATGCTTCATCCTTTGTTTTAAGTACATAGACCCAAAGCCTTCTAGAGTAATCATCTATTATTGACATGAAATATCTTCCACCAGCATGTGTTGCTGTCCTTGAGGGGCCCATATGTCCGAGTGTACATACTCGAATGGTCTCAAAGAAGTGTGTTTTCCAGGCTCAAACTTTACTCTCTTTGCTTTTCCTAATATACAGAATTCACAATTGTCCATCCCTTGAATGTTGTCCCCACAAAGAAGTTTCTGTTTTGATAATTCCATTAACCCCTTTTCACTTGAGTGGCCAAGTCTTAAATGCCAAAGCCATGTTTTATCATTTTTGTTTTCTGCTATAACCGATTTTCCCAGCACTGTATTTCCCAACAAGATGTACAAGGAGTTCTTTCTTTCAACTTTCATGATTACCAAGGATCCCTTCAGTACCTTTAATTTTCTATTTTCTGACTTGAAAGAGCATCCATTTGATTCTAGTGTTCCTAGTGAAATCAAATTCCTCTTGAGATCTGGTACAAATCTAACTTGCTGTAAGATTTTGTAGGTGCCATCATCCATTCTAAGTCTGATGGAGCCTATACCTCTTACTTTGCAAGATCTATCATTTCCTAAGATGACCACACTCAAATCTGTTTCTTGCAGAGTTTCAAACCATGACTTTGTAGGACACATATGAAATGTACATCCAAAGTCTAGAATCCATTCATTTGATGTCCCTTGGTCTAATATGGTCAGTGCCTCTGCTGTGTCATATCTATCAGATGCGACAGAGGCTTCACCATCCTCATTGTTTCTTTCTTGATGTTTCTTTCTCTTTTCAGGGCAATTTCTTTTGAAGTGTACCTCCTTGTGGCATAAGAAACACTTGTATTTTACTTGACTCCTGGATCTTGATCGAAAGGGGGTCCTCCTTTGCTGTCTTCTCGCAGGTCTTCCTCTTGTGTTTAGGCTTTCTCCTTGTGAATGACCATGATGATTCATTCCTTTCTGCAATTCTTTGGCCCTTATTGCAGATTGTACTTCCTTCAATGAGATTGATTGCTCCCGGCCATAGAGGAGTGCATCCTTGAAGTTTTCATATGACATTGGGAGAGAGTTTAACAAGATTAACGCCTTGTCTTCTTCTTCCAATTTAACTTCAATATTTTCCAAGTCATCCAAGATCTTGATGAATTCATCAATCTGCTCAGAGATATTTTGCTCGTCACCGATCTTGAACGAGTATAATTTTTGTTTCATATACAATCTGTTGGCTAGTGATTTAGTCATGTAGAGTGATTCGAGTTTCATCCACATAGCAGCTGCTGACCCTTCTCTGGAGACCTCACGCAGAGGTTTATATCCAAGGCTCAGAATGATTGCACTTTGTGCTTTTGCATTATTTTGTTTCTTTTCTTTCGGATCACCCATCATGGCTTCTTCTCCTTTCAATGCTTCCTCCAGACCTTGTTGTATTAAGATTGCTCTCATTTTGATTCTCCATAGGCCAAAATCATTCTTCCCGTTGAACTTTTCGATGTCAAATTTCATGGATCCCATCTTCTTGATTGTTGTTCGTGTCGTGTTGTGGCTTCGGTTCCCACAGACGGCGCCACTTGTTGATGTTTAATCAAATATAACAATCTACACCAGATGATCTCAATACAAGAACAAATGCATCAAGTTAAAGGAAATTTAGAATACACAACGGATTACGTGGTTCGGCCTTGCGGCTTACATCCACAGGAAAACAGCCAGCAACTTTTTTTTATGGATCACTAATGAACTGGAGTTCCAGAAAGGAATTTACAGAGAGTAATAGATCACACAAACATATAGAAAACTCTCTCACTACTTTCTTAGTTCTTCAAGTTTCTATCTTCATCTCGTGGTTTCAATCTCTCCTCTCTTCTACATAACCATCACGATCTCTCTCATGACTTCAACAGCTAGCTTTCCTTGCCTTTCGGATCGTCACCGGTTAGTTAGTCGAGTTTTATAACTACCACTAACTTCTCTTCCAGTTCTGATCCCTCCAAGAGCTTTCCAACCCCCCGTGGGCGTGCGGAGGTGTATTGATTGTCTCACATCGTTTAGATAAAAATTCATGGGAGTTGAATATATGGACTAGAACAATCATCTTCCATTGAGCTAGCTTTTGGAATTGAGTTCGGTCTAAGTCTCAATCACAGTACATTTTCAAGAATTAATAGTATAACAAAGGAATCATGCTGAACGAAACATATACGGAATCAAAGGACAGGAAACAAATAGTGTGCGGCCGAATTTTCAAAAAACAGAAACATTATTATTTTAAAACATATATATAACCTCACTTATCTCTTGTTTTTTTGGATTAAACGTGACTGAATGTTGCTGGAATGGTCGAACAGTAAGGCTTTCGAACTTTCGGACTTATGAAAAATTTGATGCTCAATAGTTGTAGCATCTACTCAGCCTTTAATAGCGGCTCTTTGCTCGATTCTTGGACAGAATTTAAGCTACTGGAGTGCTTCGAAATTGATCAGAAAAAGGGCACGAAATCTGCTGTTCTTCTTGCTCGAAACTGCTATTGTTTGAGTGATATGTCGGTGTGATTTTTCCTCTCAATTCTTGTGGAATTTATAAAGGATTTGGAGCAGCTTAATGATCATGGTTTTAAGGTCATTACAACTCATTTTAATATCATTATCGGCCATGAATGGTCTGTTATAGGTTTCATTTGCAATGTTATAACAATTGATCAAATGAACTTGATCTTTCAAATTTCAAAAAAAATCTGATGTCAAGGTGTTTAAATTTCGAAAATTGCGAGGAAGTAAAAAGCTTATACAAGACTTTATGTGCATAGATATACATGGAATCTTGGGTCTTGACAAGTACTCTATTCACTAGCATTATTCAAGTGAATAATTGGAAACGTGAGGAGTAGGAGAATACCGATGCGAAATGAAGCTTATGAATGACAAAAGGTTATGCGTCTGTGTGTGCGTTTGTTATTGTCAGGGCGAGTGTTCTGCTGGGTGCGGGAGAGGGTGTGCGCGTGTTGGGTGCCTGTGTGCTGTATTCGGATGTGTGAATGTTTGTTCGGGGTGTGTGACAGAGATGGAGGGAGGAAGAAAATGAAAGAAGAAGTGGGCCTGTGAAATAATTGGGTCAAGTGGAAAATATATATGGGTCGTGATGTTTTAAGTATTAGTTGGATCGTATGTGTTCTAGATATATATGTTTTGTAAATTGGGTTGTAATAGTTACTTATGAAAATATCAATAAGTAATATTTTTTTTTTATCTAATTTATTCATAACTATCATATATAATTCATTTTAAAAATTCAAATATCATCTCTATAAATAACATATTTAATATAATTGCATTATTCTTATTTAAATAATAATTTAAAACTTCAATAAATTTTTATGAATCAACTCGATCTATTAACATATATATATATATATATATATATATATATATTGACGAGAAAGATTTAAAAGAATATATAAATAACAAGATTATTCCGTAAATAGTTATTATTGTATAGGCTTGTTAACGATATTTATAAATTTTAAATTGGATAATCACAATTGGCAAGAATTTACAAAGCTAATTTTTGTGAAAAATATACATAATTTTTTGATCGAGGTATTAGAAATAGTCATTGACTTGGATATTGACTTTACTCCTTGTATAAATAGCTAGGAGTTTGTTAACATTCATTTTAATTTTCCTTCCCTGTATTTTCTTAACTCAGAGCTTCAGCTCTGCATCAATGGAATTCTTTTGTTTCACTAATATGGTATCAGAGCTAAGAAGAGAATTCGGATCGATATTTCCTTGATCGATCATCATCGATCTTCAATTTACTATCGATCTTCAGCTCGCTTTCGCATCACTTGCCTCTCTTCTCGATTTGTTCATTTTTTTTTGAGATGGTGAAAGGCGGTGGTCAAGCGATTAACAACAATGCAAATCAAGCTTCCATTAATCGCACCTTTGCAGAGGACTCGAGCAACCCGTACTTCTTGCAGAATGGTGATCATCCAGGTCTTACTCTTGTATCACACCAGCTTTCTGGTTCGAATTACAACACCTGGAGTAGATCTATGGCCATGGCATTGACTGCTAAAAACAAGTTAGGTTTTGTGGATGGTGCTATATCTCGTCCTCCAATTGATGATCTGTTATACGGTGCTTGGAATCGATGTAACAGTATGGTCACCTCCTGGATTTTAAATGCTGTTATTCGTGAAATTGCCGATAGCCTAATGTACATGTCAACTTGCCATGAGGTGTGGATCGATCTACGCGATCGATTTCAGCAGAGCAATGCTCCAAGGATTTATCAAATTAAGAAGTTACTTAGTGCTCTTAATCAAGGATCTTTGAGTGTCAGCTCTTATTATACGAAATTGCGAACACTTTGGGATGAGTTGAAAGATTATCAGCCTGCTTCAGTCTGCCATTGTGGATCGATGAGAGATTGGGTGAATTATCACAATCAGGAGTGTGTTATGCAATTTCTAATGGGGCTAAATGAGTCATATGCGCCAGTTCGTGCACAGATATTGTTGGTTGATCCTCTTCCTGTCATTGCTAAAGTGTTTTCCCTCGTGGTCCAAGAGGAGAGACAAAGGTCCATAAACACTGGAACTGTCAAGTCAGACATTGAAACCTCCTTTGTACCAAGTGCATTTGTTGCAGTGAATAATGCCAAGAAATTTCCGAACTACAAAGGCAAGAGTGATAAAGTGTGCTCTTATTGCAATTACACTAACCACACAGTTGATAAGTGTTACAAATTACACGGATTTCCTCCTGGTCATCCTAAGTTTGGGACAAAATCTTTCTTTGGGAAGACACAAGCACAAGCTTGCCATACATATGCTTCTCCAGAGCCTACTTCAAGTGTTTCGGTTGACTCGCTTACACATGGCCAATGTAATCAGCTTATTGAGTTTTTAAGCTCGAAAATTCAGACTATGAACAGCTCCACTTTGGAACAACAACAGCAAGAGCCATCTGTGTCCTGCTTCAATGGTATTTTTTCCTTCTTTAATTCTGTTCCTGCCATACAGCGTCTGGATTGGGTAATAGACACGGGAGCCACACATCACATATGTTGCTCTATGTCTCTTTTTACCACAATTCAGCAAATAAGTTCCAAAGTGACCCTCCCAAACAATTTTTCAATCAGTGTCACTCATGTTGGCTCGGTTCATTTAACCAGTCAACTTGTTCTCCATGATGTTTTATATGTGCCACAATTTAGATTCAATTTGCTTTCTATAACTTCTCTTACTAATTCCCTTTCATGTTCAGTTCGTTTCCTTTCTAATACCTGTGAAATCCAGGATATCAATCAATCCAAGATGATTGGGATGGGTAGACGTGTTGGAAACCTCTATGTACTGAACCAGCTCAGGAAAGTCTCATCTCCGGTCATTTGTAATTCTTCTGTTGATCTTTCACACTTGTGGCATTTTCGCATGGGCCATCCTTCTTATGCTAAGCTTTCTGTTTTGAATAAATGCTTAGGTTCTACCTTTGTAAAAGAACATCATATGCCTTGTGCTATTTGTCCTTTATCCAAGCAAAAGTGTTTGCCATTTGTCTCTCAACATAATGTGTGTAATGCATCTTTTGAACTTATGCACATTGACATTTGGGGTCCCTTTGGTTCTGTTTCAGTTGAGGGTTATAGATATTTCTTGACTATCGTAGATGATCACTCTCGTTTTACTTGGGCATATATGTTAAAAGCTAAGAGTGATGTTCAACACATTTTTCCAGCATTTTATCAAATGGTACACACTCAATTTAGTGTCAAGATTAAGGGAGTTCGGAGTGATAATGCTCCAGAACTCAACTTTACAAATTTTTTCCTTCAAAAGGGGATCGTTCATTTTCACTCTTGTGTTGAAAGGCCACAACAAAATTCTGTTGTTGAGCGTAAACATCAACACATTCTAAATGTGGCTCGTGCCCTTCTTTTCCAATCCAACATTCCACTAGTCTACTGGCCTGATTGCATCCTTACTTCTGTCTATTTAATTAACCGAACTCCCTCAGTTCTGTTATCCAATAAGTCTCCTTTTGAGTTGTTGCACCGCAAACAACCTTCTTATTCGCATTTGAAAGTCTTTGGTTGTTTGTGTTTTGCTTCCACACTCATCTCTGTTCGAGATAAATTTTCATCTCGTGCCATTAAATCTGTGTTTATGGGATATCCACCAGGTTACAAAGGTTACAAATTGTTGAATGTGGAAACCAATGAAATATTCATTTCACGAGATGTAATCTTTCATGAACTTGTTTTTCCTTTCAAAGATGATTCTTCCTCTCATTCCTCTTCGGATATTTTTTCTGATCATGTCATTCCAACCACTGTTTTACTCAGTCCCAATCCCTTGCAAAAACATACTAGATCCAATCGAAACATTCGTGCTCCACCTCACCTTCGTGACTACCATTGTTTTGCCACTACCTCCCCTCTTCCTTGTACAACAAACCATCCTCTGTCTACATATCTTTCTTCTCGTAGACTTTCGCCTTCTTATTCTGCTTTTGTCAACAACATATCTTCTGTCATTGAACCCGAATACTATTCTCAAGCTGTTGTTATTCCTCAATGGAGACAAGCAATGGCTGATGAACTTCATGCTTTGGAAGCCAATAACACTTGGTCTGTTGTCTCTCTGCCACATGGTAAGTCTACAATTGGCTGCCGTTGGGTCTACAAGGCCAAGTTTTCAGCTGATGGTTCCTTCCAGCGTTATAAGGCACGTTTAGTTGCCAAAGGTTACACACAACAGGAAGGCGTTGACTATCTTGAAACTTTCTCGCCGGTGGCTAAACTTGTTACTGTAAAAGTTTTGTTGGCTTTGGCTGCTGCCCAAGGTTGGTTTCTCATTCAACTTGATGTCAATAATGCCTTTCTTCATGGTGATTTATTAGAGGAGGTTTATATGTCTTTGCCTCAAGGGTATTGCAGCAAGGGGGAGAATCTGCCACCACATGCTGTTTGTAAACTTAACAAATCCATATATGGTTTAAAACAAGCCTCTCGCCAATGGTTTGCAAAATTTTCTGCTGCACTACTGGACATGGGCTTCTCTCAATCCCATGCCGATAATTCTTTATTTCTGCGGACAAGAGGACATATTTTTGTTGCTCTATTAGTCTATGTTGATGATATTGTGATTGCCACCAACTGTGAAAAGGAGGCTAGTGACTTAAAGATACGCCTTGACAGCAAATTTCGGTTGAAAGATTTGGGAGAGCTGAAATACTTCTTGGGAATAGAAGTTGCTAGATCACAATCTGGTATTTCGATCTGTCAACGAAATTACGCTTTAAAATTACTCACAGAGGCTGGTCTTCTTGGTTGCAAACCAAGGTCCACACCTATGGATGCAAACACTAAACTATCTCTTGATGATGGGGATTCGGTTTCTGATCCTACTGCATATAGAAGATTAATTGGACAATTGATATATCTCACGATTACACGTCCTGACTTGACTTATGTTGTGAACAAACTAAGTCAATTCGTTTCAAAACCACACACATCCCATATGGAAGCAGCCTTGAATGTTTTGAGATATATAAAAGGAACCATTGGACAAGGATTGATCTATAAGAGTGCTTCTGATTTGAAACTTAAGTTCTTCTCGGACGCGGACTGGGGTTCTTGTCTAGACACACGAAGGTCAGTCACTGGTTTTTGTGTATTTCTTGGTGAGTCTATGGTGTCTTGGAAATCAAAGAAGCAACAAACAGTTTCGAGGTCCTCTGCTGAAGCCGAGTACAGGGCTATGGCAGCGGCTACCTGTGAGGTTATGTGGATTAGGACATTACTTAAAGATTTGAGAGTTGAGGATAATGAACCAGCTGTGTTGTTTTGTGATAGCCAAGCTGCTATACACATTGGCTCCAATCCAGTTTTTCACGAACGCACTAAACACATAGATATTGATTGTCACATCGTGCGTGAACAAGTGCAAGCAAGGGCCATCAAGTTGATGCATGTCTCTTCAAAATCACAACTAGCTGATTTGTACACAAAGCCATTGTTTTACTCACGTTTTAAGGAACTTCTCATCAAGATGGGAGTGCACAATATTCACTCACATCTGGAGGGGGAGTATTAGAAATAGTCATTGACTTGGATATTGACTTTACTCCTTGTATAAATAGCTAGGAGTTTGTTAACATTCATTTTAATTTTCCTTCCCTGTATTTTCTTAACTCAGAGCTTCAGCTCTGCATCAATGGAATTCTTTTGTTTCACTAATACGAGGTTATGTATTAATATTATTTTTTCAAATAATTATATTTGGAAAGTACACTTAAATTGAAAGGAAATGATTTGAAATTTTCAATTTTTACAATTTTCTGTGGGGCCCAATAAAAGATGAAGCCCCCTGAATTCAACCATCGTTCAGCTGAAGCCCTCGACAGTTCTTTGTTAAACCCTCTTGGAGTTCCTCCTCGGTACTTTGTCGCCAAACTTGAATTCTATGTAAAGAAATTTCGCCTGCTTGTTTTATTTGTGGGTTTTTCAAATGTATATTCATTCGAAATTTTCCTGAATTTATGTTCTTCCGCCTCGGATAGACGATTAGTTTTTGCAATTCGATTTCGTCATAGTTGGAAAAGGTTTCCATCTCCCGAGTGTTCCTTTTTTTCTCTTCTTCTTGTCTTGTATGCTCACATTGATAAGTATGTTCTCGATCTTTTGTATCCAAGTTTTCCATACTTGTAAGAAACTTGGGAGCTTTGCTGTTTATTTGTTTGTTTGGTGATGTGGTGGTGTGTCAATCTGTAGCATTTTATTTTTTTGTTTTTTGTTTTTGTTTTTAGCTGTGCATACTGGCAACATCATAATTAATTTCATATTATCAATATTTGAATCTTGGAATCAAATTCGCAAAAAAGCACGTCATTGTTGTCATGAATGATTGTATAATTCGACTTATTTCTATACAAGAATGACAACAATTAAGCTGTTATTGGGTAAGCTGTTTGATTCCTCCAATGTTATGGTGCTAGTCCCCTATCACATTCATCTATATTTAAATGAATTTTATCTTGTTTTATCACTAACCATGGGCTCCCTCTTCCTCGGATAATTTGTTATTTTCCATGTTCTCAAATCACGTTAGGGCATTTATTGTCTGCCATCTTAATCGCTTCTCTCCAAGTTTTTCCTCAATAGACGCAACCCCTACTTTGTCTCTAATGTTTTCATTTCTTATCTTGTCTATCCCTCTCCACACATCCACCTTAACGTCATCATCTCAACGTCTCTCATCTTCTGCTTGTGGATTCGATTCATAGCTTAACATTTAGCTCCATAAAACATAGCAGGTCTAACCGCTGTTTCGTAAAACTTTCCTTAAGTTTTAGAGATACCTTACGATCACAAAGAATGTCTGACACACTCCTCTATTTCAACCATCATACTTGTATTATATGTAATGCTTCTCTATCAACCCTTCATCCTTTTGCAAAAAGGATGCTAAATATTTAAGGCTCACTTACAAATAACTCATCTCCCATCTTAACCATTGTTATGCTACGTCCAATAGTGTTAAACTTAAATTCCATATGTTATATCTTTATTCCACTAAGCTTAAAACCTTTTACTTCTAATGTTTCCTCCAAATTCGAGCCTAGTGTTTACTCCTTCACGTGTCTCATCTACCAAGACAATGCCATGTGCAAACAATATGCACCATGGTAATATGTCTTGGATGTGTCAAGTGAGTTCATCCGTACTCAGTATAAAACATAGTGATTTAGAGCTGATCTATCTTTATAGGAAACTCTTCAGTTAATCTCCTTGGAGTCTTCACTCTTATCATTTCATCCTCGTATATATCTGTAATTTCTTCAATATACAGTATTATAACACCTTTCTTTTTTAAAATGCTCCTCATATTTTCCCTTGGTACACTATCGTAAGCTTTTTCTAGGTTGATGAATACCATGTGTAAGTTTTGCTTCAGTTTCGATACTTTTCAATTAGTTGTCTGAGAAGATGTATAGCTTTTATCGTCAACGTTTCATGCATGAATCCAAATTGATTTCGGTCAAATTGGTTCCTTCCTTAGTCTTCTTTCAATTACTTTTTCCTAAAGTCTCATGGTATGGCTCATGAGATTAATGCCTCTACGACTTGCACAATTTTGTACGTCTCCTTTGTTTTTTGTTGAAGAATTAGAATACTTACTTTCCACTGATGAGACATTTTCTTCGTTTTCAATACCATGTTAAATAACTTTGTAAGCCATGAAACACTCTGTTTCCCTAGGCACATCCATAACTCTATGGGAACATCATCCTATTCCACTCCAACCTTTTTTTTCCATTTTTCATCCCTCCTTTTAAAGCATGTTTTACTTCGGCAGTTTTAATTCTCTGATAATAGTTTAAATTTCTATACTCCTCTGACCTATTTAAAATATCTATAAGCAAAGCTGGTAACTTAAACCTTCATTAAAAAGTTGATGAAAATACTTGTTTATGTGTTTTAGATTTTAATATTTTATTGGTGTGTGCTGCAGATAATTGGTTGCGGTAAGGTGTTACTCTATTTATTTGTTGATCTAGAATGGATTTTGATGAATACGAGTATTTGGAAAGTACTGTTGAAAATCCCGAGAAGGAACGGTTGGAGCTTAAGGTAAATGGCGATGATGATATGGTTGAGTTTGAAGAGAAAGATCTGAGTCGGAAGCTGAGGCAAAGAAATAATGACTATGATCGTGATGATTATAGTCGCCCATCTAAGCATTCTAGGGCAGGGAAAGATGATACTTCTAATCGTGAAAAAAACAGTGTCTCTCATCATGGTTTATCTTCAAGAGATGAAGAGATTGAGAAAGACAAGAATAATCTGAATCTCAGAAACAGAGACAAGGAGGAAGGGAGCGGGAAAGAGAGAAGCAGGAACAGGCACCGTGAAAGAGAAAGAGAGAGGGAGAGAGACAAAGAAAATGATCGGAACAGGAGCAAAAGAGAACACGTCCAAGGCTTTGAAGGGGTAAATAAAAGGGAAGGGGAGCGAGATAGGTTAAACTTGAGGCAGAGCGACAGGTTTTCAAAGAGGCTTCAAGATGAACAGGAAAGGGAGGGTAGTGGTAGGCAACTTAGTGTGGATAAGGATAATAAGGAGAGACGGGTCGATAGGGAATTTGCAGATCGAGATCGTGACACCAGGTAAACTTAAGTTCCTAGCTCTTTTGTATAAATTATAAATATGGACTGTTTAACTTGATATTCATATAAAATTATAAATATGGACTGTTTAACTTGATATGCATTATGAACCTATAGATTTTTTACACGTATCTTTGTTTTGTGCATTAAGCTGCTTTATATGGAATATATTACTAGATCGACCTTGCTGATTTACATGGTATTCATACCGCCAATATTTCTCTCAAATTTTTCTGGAATAAGTTATGTATAACGGATGTCAGATTATAAAATGGATAGCAGACAGTAAATAAAATCTTAGCAATGGATTTCTAATTTAATATTTTAGTATTTAAAATGATTTAACAAACTAATGTGAATGGAGGGGATTTACCTTATTAAGGTAAACACCTGTACTAAATGACTAAATCAGTTTTGTCATTTAGAATTGTAAAATTCAATGCATGGTGATTCCACCATTCACACTGGCGACATTATTGCAGCTAAGTAAAAAACTTTACCTTGTGCTCTGTCAGTTGAATAGCCTATTGCCGATTTCACAAGCAGGCTTTGTTATTCTTTTTCTTAAAATATGCATTTCTGTATGTATATAATTTTTTTCAGATTTACGATGTTCTATTTTATATATATAAAAAAAATCAAATCACGTGGCTAATTCTAATATTCAGTTAATTCAAAGCGGCTGTATGTGACATTTTTTACTATCTGTTTTATCCTAAAGTGACATTTTTTTCTTAGTTTTTCTAAAAATCAACAGATGAAGCCTGTGCAGGCTTCAAGCTGGAGTATATGGGACCGGGGTTGCCTGTAAAAATAGTATTTTGAGGTCCATGAGAACGGGTATAGTTATAGTTTAATTTCGATGAACAAACTGGAAATTCATATAATGCTGGAAACAAATCCAATGATTAATTGTCTAAATTTTGTTAATTTTTTTGTCTACACTTACATCTACAAAAAATTATACACAGCGAATAAAAAATTACAACAACAATCCACTTACTCTTGTAGAAAAATTATCGAAAATAATATTTAATGGATACCTGATGGAGTTAGGAAATAATTTTTTTTAATGATTCCCGTTTATAACCAGCTGCTTCAAATGAATTGAATAAGAATTAGTTACGTTATTCGACAATTTAAAAAGAATTTAAAACTCTTAAATCCGAATTTACCTGGTAAAATTAGGTTAAATTCCTAAATATAGTTATTTGTGTCTTTAATTTGTGTTCTCAGTGCACAAATTTTCAGAAAAGATTCAAGAAATGTATGTTGAAATCTCGAATAAAATATTGAGAGAATAACCGTCTATATGTCTACTGAAAGCATCTTGAAAAAATATTTTTAATGTCAAAGGTGCTTCGGTGACTTTAAAATAAAGTTGCCTGGACCTTTAGAATACTGCTGCCCATGCAAATGCCTGGGCGGACCACCGGGCCAACCTTTTTGAAGTGTATGCAGGTTGATTATTGGTTTTTTTAATAAAAAATATAAAGCTACAGCAAGCAGCACAAGACTTGACAGAATAATTATGCATTGAATTCTGCCCTTCTTGATGGATGAACTGATTCTACCATTTTAGTAAGAAGGTTCACCTTATTTTGGTGAAACCCCTCGATATTTTGTTAAATCATTTAAATTTAATAGTATTGAATTGGAACCTTAACAATGGTATAAAGTACCCAACATACTACCAATGACAGGGCCACACCAGAAGTCCCATTGCAACAAATGGGAGGTCTGTAGAATTCGATACCCAATACCCGTCGAACGAAAAACTTGAGATTCCAACACATTTGATCAACATGGTCCTAATGCCAACAGCTTTGATCCACAACAGTGTCAAACACCAAGGCAATATCTTCTTCCAGAAGATCTAAAATTATGAGTGTTCTTAACTGATGGTGTGGTGGCAAACAGTGGGGAATTTTATGGCAGCAGCATTTAACTGAAAATCAGCACTAACAATGGTAAAGCAGTAAGGTGCTACAATGAGGAGCCCGACACTTGGAGAATAATTGCCTGCGTTGTTGACAGAAACTGGTGGCAGAACAGTATGAAACTCTGTATTTGGCCTATGTTTGCCGAGAACAGATGACATGTACTTGGTCGGGCACTCAGTGGGCTTGACACACCAAAATACTGACATGGATGGAAATGGGGGATACTTGATGGGCTATAGATAGGTTACTTGGGTCTTTTCGGATGAAAATGATTGTTATTTTTCTGCTTTCTTATTGGTCATTAGATGTTCTCATTGACTTGAAAAGTTGTGTACTTAAGTCTTTTCAGTGGAAGTTTCTCTCTCTCCCTTCCCTTTGAAGACTTGTCACGCATAATATTTCCGTTTTATTGGTTGAAAGCAGCATCTAAATCATGATGATTGATGCTTGATTTTTATGTTTGTGGATTATGGATTTTATGAGTGTTTATATATGTGTACCTGAAATTGTCACTGCTTGTCAGTGTTGCTGTACCCTTTTTTCTAATTTAGCTATGCCTATGATTTACTTATTTTGCACTTTCAAGTAAAATATTGTTCTTTAATATGGTGGTGCCAAATGTAACATTAGGTTTGCCATAGAGGGACAGGCCCGTTGTTAGTTCAATGCCTGAAGTTTTTCCGTGTTCACATTTCTCTTAATTGCCACTTTAATCCCAGGTTGGTCTTATTGCTTAATCATCCAGAAGTTTCTTGTTTGACCAAACGTACAATAGATGTACAGCATATTGACTCTCTGGAGTTGCCTGCAGGATTATGATCTTGGCTTTGGCCTCTTTAAGCATACTGGAGAAAATTTTACTCACATTTTGGAATTACTCTCTTTTATAAATGTGGAACCTTCCACTTGATTGATTACTTTGTAAGGAGGAAAGCATTTACTCATACTTGGCTATGCCGTTTGTCCTGGGTGCTGATTATGGGTTAACTAGCAAGATTATTTTTATTAATGTGGAGGTGTATATCTTTAATTTTCAAGTTTTTCTTGTTCTACAGAAGATACAAACAGAAAAAAGAGGAAGGGGCAGTAGCTGATCCTGAACGAGATCAAAGGACAGTTTTTGCTTATCAGGTAGTTGAACCACAAAATAAGCATTTCTCTGTTGTTTGCTTATATCTGGAAGCTATCTAACTCAGCCTCTTACAATTTCCGTAGATCACTTTGAAGGCAAGTGAAAGAGACGTCTATAATTTCTTCTCTAGGGCTGGCAAGGTTGTCCTTCTTGTTTGATGAGTTATTTTATGTGTTTTATTCTTGTTAAAAGGTTGACTTACAATTGCTTTTTGGTCTTGTGATGCATCATGCTGTTGCATCATTACCACCTAAGTAGCAAAATAGTTATGTTGAACTAATCTTGGTTTAACGTATCATTGCTCTCTCTAAGATATCTATCTATAGAAAAACTATGTATAACAAAGCAAATGAAGCTTACCATGCAAGCTAGATTTTTATTTTGTTTATCCTTGAAGTATGAATTATTGGGCCCTCGTTGGGCTAAGAAAATGCAAGTGCCTGGTTCCTTGGAGAGTTCATCGTTTTTTCCCCATTTGGAGAGTTTTGATTTTGTTTTTACTTCTTTTTGATATAAAACTTCAGCAAACCTTCATGCTCTTACTTTTTATTATTTAGAAGTAACGTATTTCCACATGAGTTTATGAGGTTGGAGATGGACAGTTAGAGCCACAGTTTTTTTTTAACATTTTTTTGGCTAAAACAGTAGTTTTGATTTGATGTTTCTAGGTCAGAGATGTACAGCTAATAATGGATCGCAATTCCAGACGCTCCAAAGGATTTGGGTAATTATCGCTTTTTAGATACAAATCCTGGAAAGTTAACGTCATGTCCTATTGCATTTGACTAAGATACCAGTAGAATTATTTTTCATGTTTATGGCTGGTTGTCTGGAAGTTTACTTTAAATTAGTCTGATGTATGTTGCTTGGGTTTGAGGTTTCACTTTGTAATTTAGAACCACAGGTACAGCTGAGAATGTCTAATTTCGAGAATAAGTTTGGTAAAGTCCCTTTGGACTGAGATTAACTTGATAACATGAGAATATGAATCATTTTTCGGTTTTCCTAATATTTTTGAAAATCCGTAAGCGTACGGGATACATTTTGATTAAACTGATTTTTGTTGTAGATGATTATCACAACTGTCATTTTAAATGTGATACATTTTATGTATTTCCATCTAGCTGTTGCAGAAAATGTGTCCGGTCATAGTTAACTGTACTCTAATATTATGAGTTATGCATAAATGTGTGAGCATGTCTTTTTCTGTCTCATAGATTCCTGATTTTGTACCTTTTAATTTTTATTATGTATATTTTTCAGATACATTGAATTTTATGACGTCATGTCAGTTCCCATGGCTATAGCTCTCTGTGGCCAGCATCTTCTTGGCCAGCCAGTGATGGTTAAACCATCAGAGGCTGAAAAGAATCTTGTTCAATCTACTCCTGTTGCTTCTGGTGAAGGTGGACTTGGTCCATATTCAGGGGGAGCTAGAAGGCTGTATGTTGGCAATCTGCCAGTCACTATCAAAGAAGATCAGCTTCGCCAGGTGTGTATCTTTTTTGTTGTGATTTAAATGGTTTAATTTCTTAGGCTATTCTATTTTATGAATTTAACTATGATTCACCTTTTGGGCATGAATTTTAGGTGTTTGAACCTTTTGGAGCTGTCGAACTGTTGCAGATGCCCACTGACCTAGGGACTGGGAATTGCAAGGGTTATGCATTTATACAGGTGATTTTGGTTTGCTTACGCTATGCATCGACTTTGATTGTGGCAGCCTGAGGACATTTATACTTCCAGTATGCTGTTCCAGGTGCAACATAGAGTTGTTGTCATATAGACAAGCTCGAAGCAAATACCTATCTAACATTGGTTCTCTGCAGTTTACACGTCTAGAAGATGCAAATGCTGCTCAAAATCTAAATGAGCAACTGAAGATTGCAGGTCGAGTAATCAAGGTAATGAAACTTCCTATATTCCTCTGCATTAAAATTTTCGATCCCAGAGAGATGTCTAGGTGTTTTCTCTGTTTCTGTTCTATCTTGAAGGATGATCAGATGAAAATAATTTCACTCTTTTGAGTGGTGAACATATTGGAAAGGGTTTAGTGTCATTCGGAATTTAGATTTCTTGTGACAAGATAATACCCAGAGTCTTTTGCACATCATTTTTGGGTATTATTGGCCTCATTTCTAACTGATTGTGAAAATTACCAGTGATCGGCATTTGTTTAGTACAGGCTTCAGTCACAGTAGGAAACTTTGATGCATACTTTTCATTCCCATCTCATTTGTTATTTGTCTAAGGAGAGTTGGTACAAACTACTGGCTTTTTTCTTTTCCATGTATAAAAATGCTTGTGTACGTGTATGACTGAAGTTGGAAAGCCAAAAGCATGTAATCTTTTATAGCCGTAGTGTTAGGTTGGAAAGTATGTATCCTTTTATTGTCATGGTATTAGAAGGGGTAGATAACTCAATTATGTCTGGCCAAGTGCTGGTAAATTCATTTACTAGAAAATTGAATGGTTTCTTTAACTTAATTAATCGTTGGAGCATCCATATTTATATGAATGTGGTGTCTATGGATGATTCTACTTTTTAGATTGGGAATCTTTTATCTCAATCTTCATGTTTGTCCCATAATTCTGGATGTGATTCTTCTTGCTTGTTATTCTTGTGCAGTTTCTTGTGTATAATAATTTCTTGAATTTGTACAAAGTTGTTTGCGGTTGCTGGGAAGTGTGTTGAACAGCATCTCATGGAAACTTATGACCATGAGGTCTCATCCTAATATTTTTTCGTTATATATTGTTGACCTACTGAAGCATGTGAAGCTTTGGTATCACGAGTCCTTTTTTTACTGTCATCGATTGGTATTAAAATGCGGTAGTCTAAGTATTTAATGTGATATTTATAATGTGCTTTTCTATCACCTTTGCATTATTTTAGTACGACTAGACAGTTTATGCATTGTACTGGAAATGCTTTTAGTAGAATTGTTTTTGGGTTTTTCTCTGTTTGTAGGTTTCTGCTGTCACAGACCAATTTGGTATCCAAAATGACGGGGCAAATATTACTGATCTTGATGATGACGATGGCAGTGGCTTGGTTAGTTTGTTTGAGCACATTCATATTTTGCTTTCTAGTTACTATATTTGCTTGTGATTGCTTGCTTGTGGCTCGCTCTTCTGCCCTTTATATTGTGATAATTCTTTTAACTTGTCACAGATTGATTGCAATTTTTTTTTCATTCTAACACCTACTACTTAGCTTTCACAACTTCTGAGCATCAACATAATTTAGCAGTTTTTTAGAATTTCGTGAACTTGTGTCTGCTTATCCTGCGAAATCATTTCTCTGTTGAAATTAACAGTCTCATTGCCGTATGATTAATTTATTTATATTTCAATTCTCAAAATGCTGACCTTGTCTCTTTGGTTGGCAGTCCTTGAATGCACAGTCTCGAGCGCTACTCATGCAGAAATTGGACCGCACCGGAACTGCATCAAGGTTTAATACCATTCTATTTGCGATTTACTTGTAGGGATTGATGCAGCAATTATTTACACTTTCCCAGTATAATCGGTTCATTTGGCTCTCCTGTTGTTGATAGCCCTGGCCTTTCTTTACCATCAGCACCGGTCGGATCATCTTCTGCTCATGGGCCTCCTGGTTTGGCTGCTGCAGTTCTTTCTATTCCTGCTGTTACAGGTCCATCCATAGATGCTGTTGGTGTTCCCAGTGAATGTCTGTTGCTGAAGAACATGTTTGACCCAAACTCCGAGGTTTGTTGAGCGAATCTTATTCTGCATTGCCTTTTCTTATTGGTTGTTGGGATCAAGAAACATCTTGATTGTTTCTTGATTGCAGGCCGAGACAGACTTTGATCTGGATGTAAAGGAAGACGTGCAGGTTGAATGTTCGAAGTTTGGAAAATTAAAGCATATTTATGTGGACAAGTAAGTTATTGTCTTAAGCTCTTGGATTTCCGGTTGTCATTCCTATAAATTTATGCCTTCACTGTTCTTTCGTTTAGACTGTTAGTTGTGTACGGAATTTCTTGATTGCGAAACTATGATTACTTTCTAAAGTTCAAATTCGATAATGGTAACTTTCGACTTGCACAAATTAATCCTTATTCCTACACATTCATTACAATGTTGAAGCTTTAAGACTCTTTACATTCCCTCAGATTTGGCTGGAAAATTCACTTGGTGTGGTTTTCTTTTTCCGTTTTTTGTTGGCTGGTAGGAATTCTGCTGGGTATGTATATCTGAAGTTCGAAAATACTCAATCTTCAACTGCTGCACAACGAGCACTCCACGGTAGATGGTTTGCTGGAAAGATGATCACAGCCTCATTTATGGTACGTGTTGTCTTTTCCATTTCTTGAACTTGTTCAAACGCTAGCTAATATCTTTGTCGAATTCATGCAGGTTCCCCATGATTATGATGCTAAAATTCCTGATAGCACCTAGAAAGCAAGCATCGTTTCTGGAAAAAAAAATTGGTCTTGTACGTAAAAACTGTATCTCATTTTATATACTTTTGTGATACCAATCAAGAAACAACTTTGTAATGCCGTTTTATCATAATTTGAGAGCTTTTAATTTATTTTTATCAGTGGTGAGACTCTGTGGCAGGTTAATGTATGAATTATCATTCCATAGTTGATGTATGAGTTGTTTTAGTATATTGTCAACTAAGCCTCTGTGGTTTTTATGTTTTGTTGTGCAATAATTTTCTTCGTTCCAGTTCTGCCTGTGAGCCAAAATCGAAAAGTCTAGTACAAATCGTAAATGAACTAGAACCAACTTATAATCCCGTTTACGATTCTACGAATCAAGAAATTGGAATCGTGTGGAGAGAATTATGGTATTATTTGTTCCTATTGGTACTGCTCAATTAGTTCATTCTCGATGGGGCGCGTACCATTTTTCAATCATTCTCCAACTTTACTTGTTTGCGTCAAGTCCTTGTTTCAACAGCTTTGGCATTTTTAATTCCTTGTTTTAATTGTTAGAATCGACATACAACAATTCCAGGTGTTTTATGAAATAAAGTTTGACAACTGTAAGCTTGGTTTGTTGGATAAGACAAGTGAGATTTGTAATAAAAGGTACATGCATCTTGGATACGCATGTAATAAGAGCATGTACGATGATAGATAGATAGATGAAACCAGGTTATCAAGCGAGTGCTTCATCGGCCATTCCAGTTCCTAGCCCTCCAAGGGGCGTGGATTTGTTTCCGCGTGCGATGGTGGACCGCATGTGCAGCTCTCCTAGCGGTGAAGTGTACCTGTATTTTTTAAAATTAAAAGTTAAATCAACAACCATTAAAAAATAATAAAAATCTACGCTATATTATTAAATATGAGACACCTAGAGTAACAAACTTTTGGTACCATTGTCTGCTTTAATAATTATATATATAAATAAGGTGTTAAAATTTTTAAGCAACTTTCACGTGGCTTAGCTGATAAAGTTTTTATTTTCTAAGCATCAAGTTGTAGGTTCAATTCCTACTAAGGTCTTTTTTCTTTTCTTTTTCTTATTTATTTTTTAATTCATATATCAAATTGCAGTGTAGTATCTCATTATTTTTTATAATTACATTTTGATTCTCATTTAATATTAAATCAAATAAATTATAAAAAATATTATACAAACACTCAATGCGTACATCGTTGTACATTAGTAGAAAGAATTGCTATGATGATATGGTCGTTGCATATGGCCAGGATCAATTCCGATCTTTAAAAGTAAAAAATCAAAATTTTAAAAACCATAAAAAAAATTCGAAATAATGGAACAAAATAAACTGAAATTTTTTTTTGAAAAAAAAATCTAACTATAGTCCTATAAATTGACCTCATTACACATTCAAAAAATCAGTCAGTAATTTATTGAGTTCGTGTTAATTATATTTAATTATTTGTAATTTTTTAATTATACATGCAAGTTTTTTCAATTTCAATTTGTTATAATTATGTGCACTTTTATTAAATTTTTAAATAAAAAATTAACCGAACAAAATAAAAAAAAATTAATATTTCAACATACATCTCACACTGTGTATGGACATGAGATGAAGTCAAAACGCTCACACCAACACGAGATTTCTCCAATTTCATCTCACCGGTGTACATGCTCTAAGAGGTTTAAGAAAATAAAAGATAAAAAATATTATAAATTTAAAATTATTATATTAATAAAGTAATTAAATCAAAATAATTTTGAAGCTACAAACAATATATTCTTTTTCATGAATTTAATTTTTTAAAAAATAAAAATGTATAAAAATTTAGTTTCATATTATATATATATTATTTATTTTATTGAATGCAAGTAAAATACAATTTATTTGCACAGACGATTTGTTGTATTTTGAAAAAATATATTGAATGTAAAAAAATGACATTTAGCTAAAAAATCAATTATAAAATTTGAACAGAAAACAATGTTTGAAGAGTCGAAATCAAGTGCCAAATCTTTGTCCTTAAAAAAAAAAAAAAGCACATAGAGCCAACAAAACAAAAGGGATCCCAAGTCTCTGCTTTTAAATTGAACTGTTCGTCTAGTTTTTCACGTGGACGGTACTCAAAAGAAATTCCCATCCAGTTAATTGAAGTCGAGATCTGCCAAGATTCCTAACTTGTTGTCGGGGACCTGGACAACTGGGTGTCCTCGTATCAAACATTGGATAATTGGGATAATGGGATGGGATTATCACATGCACCAAACGGTATCGTTGTTCTTAGTTAACGAGGGATTTGTTCATGCCATCCTATGGTTAGTACCCAACCATTAATCCATGTAGTTCAATGTGTTGTTGGCCTATGTGAAAAAATAAACATGATCCCCTTGTAGTCTTTGAATTAAGGGCTTAGCAGGACGAGCCAAAATATAGAGGTCGGAGGACACACAATTTTTTTGTGGAGGACAAGAATAAATCTTTAAGGAGAAAATAAAAAAAAATATATAATTATTTTTAGATTCGTAGCCAAATCTGATCAACAGCTGTCGAACTCCTATTGCACTACATGAAACAATTCTCAAAGAGCAGTTCTTGATTTGACTATTAACAAAAATTTGGAACATGAAAGCACTATTTATTTAAACATTGCAATCAAATTTGGCAAGTAATTATGACACATGCATGCGGTGAGTCTGTGAAGACGTTAGAGCCAACTTCAAGTGTGTGTGTATATATATATATATATATATATATATATATATATTGTGGAAGAGTGAGACTCAAATATGATATAATAAAGATGGAACATGTGGAGGGTGTAGTGATCGTTGGCGCTGGAATTGCTGGCTTGGCAACAGCCTTGGGGCTTCACAGGTATCTTTAACATTTATTCAAAAAATTAGGAATAGAGTACTAGCCTCTAGAAAAATTCGGAGTTTAACTTCTCAACATAATATATCGCCTTTATTTACTATATTTAACCAAACCAAAAACAATAGAGAACAAATGTAGTTCGATCTGTCACATAAAAAAAACATTGTCCAAGATCAACAATTTTATAATAATAATAATATATATTTGTTTCACTGTTCACAGGTTGGGAATCCGGAGTTTGGTGTTGGAATCAGCAGACTCCTTGAGAACGACAGGATACTTTATTGGAACATGGCCAAATGCTTGGAAAGCAATAGATGCACTTGGTGGCATTGGGCAGATCCTTCGTGCAAAACACACACAGCTTACTGGGTCTAACCGAGTGTTAATTTTCCAAACTGGCTCACATTGTTTGCCTTGTTGGTTTCTGAAGAATCGTTCGTTTCCTTCTTGTGCAGCATCACGGCTACATCTTTAATTTCTGGTGATATCACTGCAGACATGCCTATTAACCCCGCAGAGTCAGAGTAAATACTAATGGCTTTCTGGTCAAATGATTATCTTTTAAAACCATCAATCAGGTCAGAGTGTGATCTTGGTTGCAAGATTTGTTCTGTTCATATTAATGGTAGTGATATGCAGGGGTGACTCGTACGTGGTTAATAGAAAGACGCTGCTAGAAACACTAGAAAATGAACTTCCAAGGGGAACAATTAAGTATTCCTCCAAAGTGGTTCAAATTCAAGATTCATATGGCTTCAAGTCTTTACATCTAGCTGATGGAACCATTCTAAAAGCCAAGGTAGGATCCATATTAGTTTTCATTCTTGGGGGACGACAAAAATGTTACTACTATCTGAGAATGAAATAAAATACTAAAATGTGTTATTTGTGTAAGTAGGTGTTGATTGGGTGTGATGGAGTGAACTCTATCGTGGCAAAATATCTAGGCCTCAGTGAAGCTTCTTCTGCAGGCCGATCAGTGGTTAGGAGCATCGTAGAATTCAAGAACGGTCATGGATGGGAACCTAAGCTTCTGCTATTTTTCGGAAAGGGTGTCAAATTTGGTGTCATACCGTGTGATGATCACATCATTTACTGGTTTTACTCCTTTCGTCTCCCTCAAGGTGTAATATGTATACAAATGTTCTTTCAAACGAAAATTTATTTTGAAGTTAATAAACCTTGAAAGCAATTTCTTTTGTTTCTTGTTAGTTTTCTGAAATTATACTTTCCAAAATATATGGTGCAGACAAAGAAATAGTGAAGGATCGACTGAAGCTGAAACAACATATCATGAACTCTCTTGGAAAAGTTCCTGATAAGATCAGAAGCTTGATTGAAGAAACTGATGCAAAAAATCTAAAATATGCCCCCATAAGATTTAGACATCCTTGGAATATGCTGTGGGGAAACATAAGCAAACAAAATGTTTGTGTTACCGGTGATGCGTTTCATCCTATGACACCTGATTTAGCCCAAGGGGGTTGTTCGGCACTTGAAGACAGTATCGTTTTGGCCAGGGTTCTAGCCGCCGCCTTGAGAGGAGCACCGCGAGAGAATGAGCAGCAAAGAATCCGAAAAGGGTTGGAAAATTATTCCAAGGAGAGGAGATGGAGAAGCATTGATCTTGTTTGGTCAGCATATATGTCAGGTTCAATACACATGTGGGATGGGGCTGTGTTGAATTTTATCAGAGACCGTGTATTGGCTAAGTTCTTGAGTGGCCTTTTCCTTAAGAAGGCTGCTTTTGATTGTGGCAAACTTACTTAATTAAGGACCACATCTTCACATCCACTTCCCAAACCAACTCATAAGCTCAAAAACAAAGCAATACACAACTTTATCAAACATCAAATGAAGATAAAGCAAAAATATACCGATTATAAAAACTTGAAAAAAATAGAGTGAAGGAGGTAAACTTTCCGAAAATTACCTTTGTATTTATGTCCCACAAGCATATTTGGGCATCGTCAGAACCACCCAGTAAATGACCATGTTTGAACTGGCTCCATGATAAACCATACCCTTCGATATTGTGGCCCCTCATCCTCAAATCAGGGTCGCATGTACCATCCAAAAGAGGCTTGGATGGATGTTTGATGTTAATTAAAGTAATGGTTCTGTCAAAAAATGAAGAATAATGTATAAAGAATAATGCAATTTGCTGCTTGTGTTGTGTTCTTTTCTAGTTCTAGAAGAGTGATCGTATTCATGTACTATTACTGTTCTCCCATAGTAATTTGGGCTTAATTAATATTGATTTGTAACCATAATATTCATTAACTCTCAAATCAACCGCTTGCTAGGAAGAATCTGTTTTTAAAAAATCACGAGTTTCATAGGACTCGGTGCTATTAACTTGTTTTATAGGCGAAATGGCTTTATCTATTGAACCAAGTTCCGATTGAAGTTTCAGAGTCTTTGCTTAATCTGATTTGAGGCACCTACCACTCAAATTGGCTAATGGTCTTGACCGAGTTCCATCTATGCTCTTTCAGTGCTGAAATGCCGGACATTCCAGCAGAATTTAGGCTCCACCACTTGTGTAGAGTTGTTTGTCTCAGTTCATATGTTACTTCCAGCTCTACCATGGATTTTCTCACAATAAATAACTTTATTTTATTTAAATACTCAACTTTAGTTGTTACTGGGATTATTTACAAGTATTTCCAACAAAATCTATAGGGCAAGAATTCGAGCCTAGCATGAGCAAATTGGACGAAAAGATAAAGAAGAACACCTTTCGGTTGGTGCATCCAAATCCACCATATTCAGAGTGGTCATCATCGTAAAGTCGAGCATCATTCTCCGCATCCTCGAGGGGAAGCTGAACCTGCACAAGCATCAGATAATTGGGCTCGTTTTCCAACGTATGGGTTCCCAGAATCATTTTTTGCACGGAATAATCCTTGCCCGGTGGCTCCTCCCTGTCGGGCAACCAATCGACGGTGAGCAAGGGTCCAGCGCATGGGTGATGACCAAATCATACAAAAATGGAGTGTTTTTCTTCCAAATCTTGTACTTCTCGTTTATCAAATGCTCCTCCACTTCTCCCCGCATCTCATCCTCATCCTTGCCCATTATTCACTCAATTTGTCAGCAAGATTCGAAAGGCGGGTGAAATTGTGCAGGATTTGGGAAATGTACTAGGGCTTTTGGTGCGAAGGAGAGGGGATTGCGGTCTTTGGAAATATTTTTTAAAAAAAAATTAAAAGAAAAAGGCCAAAACAACGGTTTGTGTAGGGATGTCACCCAGACCCGCAATGGACCCGCATATATGGGATAAGTTTGGGCATACTAAATGGATCATGAGGTGGGTCTCGGGTCTAATTTTTCAGACTCGTCCGGATATGGGACGGGTCATGGGTTCTATAATACCCGCCTCACACACACACACACACACACACATATATATATATATATATATATATATATATATATATATATATATATTCTAAGGTTTTAATTTTATTAATTTCATTTTTTTAGTAGATCACCTCAACTATAACGATCTTAGCTATTCCTATGTCAACTTTTTCATTTGAATATGCTTTTAACAATAATGAAATAATAGTTGGTCCTCATCTTATTAGACTTAAATATTGCCTACTTACTAATTTTATATTGATCTGTTTAAATTATGTTATGACTTATTTTTGGAGATCTCAAGATTTTTTTAAAGAGCTAGTAACTCTTTTTTTATGAAATTTTTTATGTCGTGAAAATACTTTGTTTGTTATTATTAAATGTGGTTGAAAACATGAATTAATATTTTTCCACAATTTTGTATTTAGAGGTTTGTTTGTTTCATAATTTAGTCATGTGAGAAGAAATATTACTTTTTTATTTTTAAAAAATTCGGGTTTCATGGGTCTCACGGGTCTACCCGGCTCCGTTTCGTATTCGAAGTGGGATAGGTCGGAAGAATATTTAATCGGAGTGGGGTGGGTAATGGGTCAAAGTTTTTTTCATGGGAAGGGTTTTGGGTTTAGCCAAACCCGCCCCATACCCGTCCCATTGACATCTCTAGGTTTGTGGTCTTTGGAAATTAATTTTTTTAAAAAAAATTAATTAACAACGGTTTGAAAAATTAAAAGTGAAAGGCCAAAACAACGGTTTCTGGTCTTTGGAAATTATTTTTTAAAAAGAAATTAATAAACAACGGTTTGTCTTTATTAAAAAAAATTGCCAATGAAAACCGTTCTCTTTGATTTTAAAAAAGACGCTACAATAGTTTTGTGGGGACTGGTTTTTTCTGCTTTAATTCCTTTTTTTCCTTTTAATTAAGTTTTTTTGATGGTTTTTATAACGCTTTTAATTAAGTTTTTTTGATGGTTTTTTATAACGTTTTTTTCTATGAGGATCTTGATGGATTAAGAGATAATTTAAGAGAAATAAATTAAAATCATGGTTCATTTTTTTTACTTCACTAAATATAAATTTTAATTTTTTTTTACTTTTTACTTTACCAAAACTACTATGTCGAAATAAAATGTTACAAAAAATTAGAAGTGAAGCCCGTTTTTTTAAAATTCTGAAATAAAAAATAATGTTTTACTTCGTCGGTGTTATTAACGAAGTTGGTTGGTATATAATACTTCATACTTAATAATTGCCGAAGTAACTAGTGGCGAAGTAAAAACAAAAAATTCTACGAGTGACAGTGTTTGATAAAAATTGTCTTTCTTTGAAATTATGTAACCAATAAACATCCTCAGGAAATTATGATGTCTTGTTTTGATTGTTAAAAGTTCGAGTATTTACCATGTCAGTAAACAAACAATAAACAAACAATAAATATTGACAACAAGCTTAGAACTTGTGTTTTATATCTCATGAAAAATGATATAGCTCATCTAATATACTATTGGTCATCGACTTCCACTATTTTGTATAGAATAATAATAAAATAATTTAAGGTGAAAATGAACTACTTCGAAGAAAGTATAATGAAAATACAATTTAGATACAATCATAATATATAATAAATAAAAAAATATTTTTTAATTTTTTAATCCATAACTTTTAAATAGAATTATAATTTTGACCAAATATGGAGTAAATTTTAGGTATCAAAAGTGTTAATAAAATATTGTAAACTAAAAAATTGTAGTAAAATTTAAAGATGATAAATAAGTCATATTCGTAACGTAAATCTATCTCTTTCATTATATTTTTATCGTTATATAATTAATCCAAACTTATAATATTTTTTACATGATTTTTGAAAATAATATATATAATGATCCAGTCTTAGTTATGGATAAAGTATCAGTTTAAACATGATTATGGTGTTAATTATTGAACAAATTGGAGTAATGATTCAGCAGCTTGTTCGAAACCACCGAAGTTGAGATCGGAACTTCAGAAGATTTCGGAACTGTCGATGCTCAGTTCGGAACTTCCGGCCAGATCGGAGCTTCCCAAAGCACGTGTCCAATGAGGTGTCAAGATGACCATGACACAGTTGCATGGCCTGTTCGGAGCTTCCGATCCAAACCTGAGTTCGGAGAGACAACTTGGATTTCTAATTTTCACACCATTTAACTGTTCTCTCTTGATTCTTGAGGCTTTTGAAGCATTTCTCGTCATTTTCTCCGGTCCGAGGAAGTTACAAAGTGCTTCCAGAAGTAGTGGCAGCGTCTGGAGTGATTGGCGAAACAATCTTCCCCAAAAGGCTAATGACGGACGAGGGTATAGCTCTGCAGCTTTTGTTGGGGTTTGTTTATAGCAGTTGGAGTATGATCTTAATAGTACTAGTGTGGATTATGTTGTCTAGTACCTGAGCTTAGGATTCATAAACCAGTATATAGAGGTACGTAATATACTGATTGAGATGACTGGTATATAAGGTTATATGTGCATTTTACTTGACATTATATGCATGTTTATGTCATGATATTATGTTGTATTGCATTATCACACTGGGTCAGTATCCTTTGAAATAGCTTGTTGTGTGGTGTCGCTCAGCCTTTTTCTTTGTGGACAGATGGGTATTGAGACTAACAATGGCCGGTGGGTCGAGAGAGATCCGGTGACCTAGGACATTCTAGGTCCACATCTTGATGATTAGTGTGATAGTTACAACTTATGTTAGCGGCTACACATCATGTCGCTTAGACTTAGAATCAGCATGAAATCTCAGACTTGATCTTAGATTATTATTAGTTCATGATTCACGTATTGCATATAAGTTTGCATACTCTTGCTTTACATACTGGACGATTTGTCGCTCAAATCCTTATTTACATCTTGGACACCCCATTCCACAAGACAGATCTCAGACTGGATGGACAAGACAGACATGACAGTAGCTAGGAGACCCAGTTGTCCATAGAGGAGGTTTATTTTCAGTTGTTATTTGGCTTTATGGATTATACGATATGCTTGTATAAGATCTATTCCAGTTCAATGGGATTATATTATTAGAGTAGGTACCCGGTAAGCCAACTTGTGGCTAGGGTTTTATTGACTCTAATGTACAATAATATTTATTTTAATAATATTTTATGATTAATCATATTATGACATTTACTTATCTGTATACACATGTAAGCTGCATAGATAAAGTCCTTAAATATACAATAAGTACCACGAGGTCTGCCTTTCAACGTAAGATCATGAAACTCATTAGGAAGTGTACTGTATATTCTAAATCGGTTCCTAGTTGATTCAGCCGCCTAAAACAAGAATAAAGGTCGCTCGAGCTCGAGACTAGCATCTGTGATGAAAACGCCATATTTCATTGACAAAGGCATTGAGAGGTCCATTCATACAGATGAGTGATCATAATATGATGCACTGAACAACCATCTCTCGCACTTTCCAAGTGGTTATTACTTATCGAGTAGAATAGTCCACGATTATGGTTGTACACCATTAGTCCTTTGACCCGGAACAATATGGAGGCTCTACGTATTAGCATGCACTTTGACTCGTTTATTGATTCCACTGAGGGTCATAAGGTGGCGAGGTTGAGTGTAGTTTCAAAATACGTATGAGCCAATATATTGTAGTTGAGGATTCACCGCTCACATACGGAAGAAGATATCCTATGTGATCTGATAAGTTAATAGTGCAAGAAGTTTATGGCCAGAGCAATAAATGTGTTTTAGGGAAGGTGGTTCTCTAGTTGCACATCCGATGCCATTATTATTACTCAAAGATACATCACATTGTTATCGAATTAATTAGCAACTCTCGATATACCAATGGTTGCAGATTAAATCATGATATACTTGGTTGAAGGGACCATATTGTACATTAACCATAACATAAGGTTCTTTCAGGTACTATCAGTTATACCTAGGAGGTAATGGGGCGATGCTACTAGACGCTATTACCGTGATCCGATAAATGCAATCAGAATTGGGTTCTGACATTCTTGATCAAGGGGTCGATGAAAATGTTAAATCAGTGGCTGAGATTTCATCTTGGCAAGAAGGAATAAGAGGGAATATACTAGATATAGCAGTTATGAGATATTAGTTGTATATAAAAAGTCTTCTCTTCAATCATTGAAGGAAACCAACTGTATTCCTGCATCTCCTTTGTGAAATAAGATTTACGCATTTTCTTCTACAATTCTTCTTCTCAATTCTCTCACGTAGCACACACAAGAGAACAAGAGTTCTTCCAGTGAACTCCATTGAATCACGCCTCAACGTTAATAACAAGAATTGGTATCAGAGCTCCAGGTCAGTTCCGGCGTGTTCTTCATTAGGAATGGGATCTGCGAAGTATGAAATTGAGAAGTTCACGGGAAAGAATGACTTCGGCCTATGGCGTCTCAAGATGCGAGCCCTACTGGTTCAACAAGGTCTCGAGGAAGCGCTGGAAGGGGATAATAAATTCTCATCTACGCTATCGGTTGAAAACAAGAAAAATGTTCTTGATAAAGCCCACAGCGCTCTGATTCTTTCTTTGGGAGACAAAGTGCTACGAGAAGTCTCTAAGCAGAAGACGGCAGCCGAAATTTGGCAGAAACTAGAGCACCTGTACATGACAAAGTCATTGGCCAACAGGCTGTATCTAAAGCAAAAATTGTACACATTCAAGATGACTGGAGGAAGATCTTTGGAAGATCATTTGGACGATTTCAATAAGATCATCTTGGATCTTGAAAATATTGAAATCAAAATTGATGATGAAGATCAGGCACTCCTCCTCCTCCGATCACTGTCTAGCGAGTTTGATAATATATCAGACACATTGATGTATGGAAGGGATTCAATTACACTTGAAGAAGTACAGGCTGCCCTCTTTTCAAAGGAATTAAAGAAAAGATCAGAGGAAGTAGATGAGTCAAGAAGTGAGGGACTCAATGTCAGAGGAAGAAATAAGAAGAGGGATCACAGATTTGATCACAGATTTAAGAACACCTCAAGATCGAAATCTAAGGATAAAAGGAAGTGTTTCGTATGCAAGAGAGAGGGTCATTTTAAAAGGGATTGCCCAGATCTAAAGCAATATAATCCGGTTAAGAAGGGTGATCGTGGAGATGCTGAAGTAGCCTCTGAAGGGTATGAAAGTGCTGAAGTCCTTTGCGTCTCAGATGACAGGAATACTCAAGAATGGGTATTGGATTCAGGTTGTTCCTTTAACATGTGTCCTCACAAGAATTGGTTCACTTCGTATAAATCTTGTGATGGAGGACAAGTAATGCTGGGGAACAATGAGTCTTGTAAAGTCACTGGCATCGGATCCATAAAACTCAAGCTCACAGATGGAACAGATAGGGTCCTAACAGATGTAAGACATGTACCAGAACTAAAAAGAAATCTAGTATCTTTGGGAATGTTGGATTCCCATGGCTTCTGCTGTAAAATTGAACATGGAGCCCTTAAAGTCCTGAAAGGTTCATTGATAATAATGAAAGGAAGACTTGAAAATGGGCTATACTTGCTGCAAGCCAAAGTGGTCACTGAAGAAGCAAGTGTTGCAACAGAAGCCAACTATACTAAGAGTCAGATTTGGCACATGAGACTAGGACATATCAGTGAAGTAGGCCTCAAGGAATTGAGTAAACAGAATCTTCTCGAAGGTGATCAAATATCAGAATTTGAGTTTTGTGAACATTGCATATATGGCAAAGCAAAGAGACTCAGATTTGCCACTGGAATTCACAAAACTAAGAATATTCTTGAATATGTTCATAGTGATTTGTGGGGAGCTGCAAAGGTGTCCTCACAAAGTGGTGCTAGATATTTTTTATCACTCATTGATGATTACTCAAGAAGGGTTTGGGTTTACATACTAAAGCACAAAAGTGATACATTTGTGCATTTCAAAGACTGGAAAGTTTTAGTTGAAACCCAAACTGGAAAGAAGGTCAAGACACTTCGTACTGATAATGGATTGGAGTTTTGTTCAGAAGAGTTTAAGCAATTCTGCAAACAAAATGGAATCCAGAGACATCTCACTGTGAGAGGAACCCCACAACAAAATGGTTTGGCAGAAAGGATGAACCGAACCATTAGGGAAAAGGTGAGATGCATGCTGTCAAATGCATCCCTGCCTTTAAGCTTTTGGGCAGAAGCTGTATCCACAGCTGTGCACTTGATCAATAGGAGCCCATCTACTGCAATAGAGTTCAAAACTCCTATGGAAATGTGGTCAGGACATGCACCAAATCTTAAATATCTCAGAATCTTTGGCTGTGTTGCCTATGTGCATGTGAAACAGGGAAAGTTGGAGCCAAGATCGATAAAATGTATGTTCCTCGGTTACCAAGAGGGAGTTAAAGGCTTCAGGTTATGGTGTAATGAGAAGGGTCAGTCTAAAATAATCATTAGTAGAGATGTTGTGTTCATGGAAACTGAGATGTATCACTCACCTGCTCCCAAGTCGAATGAAGGAGATTCTGGAAAAAATGAGGAAATTCATTTTGAGGTGAAGCAAACAGGATTGTCCCAAGATGATGATAATAATCAACAAGGAAAAGCTCAAACTGATCACCAAGTCAAAAATGATTATTTGTTAGCAAGAGACAGAACCAGAAGAAACATTACATCACCTAAGAGGTTTGGATATGCTGACATGATTGCATTCGCTTATGGCAGCCTCTGCAACTGAAGAAGAGCCAATGTCATTCAAAGAGGCAATGAGCAGCAGCAACTCTGATAAATGGCTAGAGGCAATGAATGATGAAATGAGGTCCTTAGAGAAAAACCAAACATGGGTTTTGGTTGAAAGACCTCAGGGACAGAAAGTGATAGGTTGCAAGTGGGTGTTTAAGATCAAAGAAGCTATTCCAGAAGTTGAGAAAGCAAGATTCAAGGCAAGGCTAGTGGCTAAGGGGTATCATGATCAAGATAAACTCCAATTTAAAAGATTGATATTTCTATCTTCAAAAATTGCCATAAAATATTAAATTTCACTTAAATACTAATTAAATAACTTAATTAAGGCTTAAAAATCATCATAAATATTTCACAACCATTTCAAGAATTAAATCCTTAATTTTCAAAAATTTACATGTTAAACGCTTAAAAGATTTTAAATCATCTAACAACTAAATTCGACTTTTAAAATGCTAAAGTTCATTAATCATTTAAAACAAATAATTTGTTGGTTTAATATAACTATCTTAGCACCTTAGTCGTCTCCGATCCTCTTTCCTCGGTTCAACATCGATTATTCACCTGAAAAGCTAAAACTTACGAAAACGTTTTAAATTTCTTAAAGTAAACATGTAAACCTTTAAAAATCATTTAAAGAAAATAAATTCGCAAATTAAAAGTTTTTCATTCATGCAGCAAAGTCAAGCCATGCAGTCAGATTTGGACAAGATTGTCATTGATAAGTGCAATTTATTGTACTTTTATTATTTGTTTTTAACTTGAAATTTTGTGATTCTTGAGCAGATTTTATGTGATTTGTTGTTGTTTTTTGTTGTAGTTTGGAAGCTTAGAATGAGAATTTGGAGTAGCAAATTGTTGAATTGGAAAGTGCAAAAAATATAAAAAGGACGAAGCTCCAGCGCACCCACGCTAACAAAGAGAGCGCACCCACGGTCAATGTTCAAGAATTTTTGCCGAAGCTGTACCGCACCCGCGGTCCCCTCTCCACCGCACCCGCGGTCTTCATATTTCGAAAATGAAAGGCACCCCGAAACAGCACCGCACCCGCGGTGCCATCCTTACCGCTCGCGCGGTCTTTGACAGACAAACTCCAAAAATTTTGAAACTTTGGTGTGCTGAGCATGGGAGTTGATGACTTTTGTGTTTTGCGTGCAAAGACTTGTCTAGGACTATAAAAGGCTTCTATTATTCATTATCTATGTTATTGGGGAGCAAAGGAAAGGAGAGGAGGCTACAAAGAAGGGATTGAAGCTCAAGTTCATCATCCTTAGGAAAGATTGTACACTTCTGGACAGAAATATCTTGCACTCCAAATCTCTTGTTCTAAGTTCTTCTTTCTTTATTTTTATTTGATATGTCTTGTTTAAGATTCGTGTGTTGTTGTGTTGTTTTTATTATTATGAACTAATGCTTATTTCTAGAGGAAATATGGAACAAAACTGTAATAAACTATGTGTTGGGATTTATGAATTATGCTATATAAGTTTTCCTTATTGTTCATTTGTATTTTTCCAATCTTATTGCTTTCATTTTACTGGCCATATCTTGAATGATTCTTATGTTTATAATTTATCACTTGGAAAAGGGAATTTATAAACAAGAAAAAGAAAAATACATCGGTGGTATTTATATAGTTCGGGAGGACATATATTGTTATTGAATCCATTAAAAGAAGTTATTGCTTATTGTGTTATTTAATTATAGATTGTTGACGGGGACGTTACAATCCTGTGTTAGATAATTAGTATCTACTTAACACTCGGGAGAGGGAGTAGATAATTATAGAATTCTTGGCTAATGAATAAGAAGGATATTTATAATATAGCTTCACAAAATAACACATGGTGGATAGTTGCGTGAAATCGGACCTCTAGAGCTTTTATTCCATTGTTGTTTAATACTATTTGGTACTATAATTAAATTTATTTTCAATCAAGAAAACACGCAACAAGTTTTTGGCGTCGTTGCCGGAGAGTGTTTATTATAAATTTATATTAGTATTGTTACCAATTAGTCTAGATTTTAATTTAGAACTGTTTTTGCTGTTTTACATTAAATACTGATTTGTTTCTTATCTTTGATTAACAGTGCATGCGAAAATCGCAAAATCTTGACTTGCTTATATTATGATCCTCACCAATATCAAACGTGATCATTCCAAATATTTATATATTTGAATAATTTAAAATACAAATTATTAGTCCACTCTTCGTATCCAAATTATTGGACACAAAGACAATCTATATTTTACTTTCCCTGACTTTTGATGCACAACTCATCTCTTTGAATATATTATTTTAATTTTTTATTTATTTTATTTTATTTTCAAAGTCAGTTTGCATTAAAATAATTCAGATTATTGATAAGGTCACATACACACGAGATAAATTAATTAAGATAGAACCAAACAAAATTAGATAATTAACTAATAATAATAATAATAATAATAATAATAATAATAATAATAATAATAATAATAATAATAATATAAATAATAAGGCCGATGATGACTGTTATGGTAGATACATTAGCATTTGATAAATTGTTACATAACTGCTCGAGATTGTTTGATATTATTAAAAGCAGGTATCTTGTTAGATGATTTCACGAATCTTTATCTTTGAGATGGGTCAACCCTACCGATATTCACAATAAAAAAGTAATATTCTTAGCATAAAAAATAATATTCTTTCATAAATAACCAAATAAGATATTCATCTCACAATATACGACCTGTGAGATTGTATCACACAAGTTTTTGCCTATTATTAAAACCAAACGTAACTATATGTTATTTTGACATATTACTATTTTTTTCATTGTGATTGAGATTTTTTTAAATTGTTTTGTAACCAAAAAAACATTTAATTATTTTTAATTGAAATAAGAGAAATCGAGACACTAAATTGCGCAAAAATACAATAAAATCAATATATTTACTTTATTAAAGTCGAGTTCAGTCAAACCAAAATATGTAATTGTTGTGCATAAAAAATAGTTAAAAAGTCCAACAGATGAAGCCTAATGTAGTTGCAGTTGGCTCAGCGGATACGATGATATATATATATATATATATATATATATATATATATATATATATATATATCTTACTACTTATTAAAGCTGAGCATATTAGAGTAACTGTCATGGTCTGTTTTTTTCAAACTCCCTAAAATACCCTCACTCCACCTCTCCACGTTTTTCAGATTTCCAACCTAATCTTCTCTCCCAAATCCCAAACGAAGATGACAGTTTTTCAGATTTCCAACCTAATCAGAATATCTTCTTCTCTTCCAAATCCAAACGAAGAGGCGCCTAAAACTCCACTATCCTTTCTTCATTTTTCAAATCTAGGTTAAATATGTTTCTCAAGCACAAGAATTCTACTAACATTTCTGGAAGGACAAAACCAATGGTCGTGTAGAGAACAACAAATACACCAGCCCGTTGAATACATCTGAAGTTCGATCAGTTTACGGTAAATTTGGAATAGTAATCTTATTTGGTTTGCCTTCATTTCTACGACAATGTTTTGATTCTCGGCGGCGGGTGCTGGGAGGGCCGTTGTGCTGTCACAGCCGGTTACTTTTTGTGACGGGAAACTTCAAAAAACTAGAAGAAGTCCGTGAAATCGTCGGCAACTCTATTCCGTTTCGTTCCCTCAGACTCGAATGTTTGTTAATTAATCCACAGCAACATCTTTACTCGAATGTGTGTTTTGTGTTGATTTTCTGCTGCTTCTATTTTTTTTTTTGGACAGTGCCAGAACTGCAAGGTGAACCAGAAAAGATTTCAAAAGAGAAGGCTCGAATAGCCGTTAAAGAGGTGACCATTTCATATCGATGTGCATGCGACCTGTTTGTGAAAACGTTTGTGAGGAAAACATACTTATATGTGTCTCTGTGTGTGTAATGCGTTTGATAATGTAATTTTTTTTTCAAAAAAAAATGGAGGGTAAATGGACCTGTTCTGGTGGAGGACACTGTCTTTGTTTCAATGTGCTCAAGGGATTAACAGGTAATTTAAATGTATGATAGAGATTTCATTTATGTCGAAAAAATGATTTGGATAATGTTTGGTGTAAGGAGTTTATGATCAGAAATAGAAATGGTTACGATAAGTTTGACTAGCCCTTTTATCAAATACAATACTACAAATCCTTTCCTTGGATAACTCAATCACCAATATTGATTATTTGAGTTATTGATTCTTTTTTTTTTGTCTGTGTATAATTGTTGGAATCTTTTAACAATTTTGCAGAGCCACACATGTAAGTTTGTCCAGGTCATACTTTTCTTCCCGGAAGGTGGTACTCTCCTAAAACTGCAAAAGCTTTATTGAATTTGATATCTAAACATAGCACTTTGATCATGCTTCACGAATACAGAAACAGTGCTTTACTGTAAGTTAAGGTGTGACAGGTGAAAGTGGAAGATATTGATGCTTATGCCCCAAAGGAGTTGCTAATTGGCACAAATGGTTCTCAAGTGGGTTACTGCTGACATTATGCTTGGGTTATTTCCTATGCTTCATTCCATATTGTGACACCAGTGTTTGATTTATTGATTTATCTTTTGGGTATCATTCAATTTCGTCAAATAATATAAAGTTTTTTTTTTGTTTTTTTCACTTCGAGAATGGGATATGGCCTTCTACATTCACACATTATAATTCTTAATCCTTTAGTGACTTTGCCACAATTTTGGTTGGGAGTTGTAATTTAATGTTCCTTGATGCCTTCTCAATACATGAATGTAACTTTCAACACACAAAAAAATTGTACTATGCTGATATAATAATTTCATTTGTTTTTGGTGGTTTGTATTGAGGTATGAGTTTTGTGTGCTTTTGCATTTACAAAATGTTAGACAACTAAATACCTCATGTAATTTTACACTGATTTTGTCAAATTTGATTTGGATCTAGAATATAATGTTGTCACTTAGTATTTTTTTTATTTAAGCTTCTAAAATAGGGTTAGTAATCTTTATTTCTTCTTTTTTGGTGCTATACTGCTATAACTGAGGTATATATTTAGATAAGCAATGCTAATGGTTGTACTGTATGTACGGCGTACATTTTTCCAAGTCGAAGTTTCCTTCTTACAAATGGATATATATTTGCATAAGCAATACATGTAAACCTTCTTTTGCTTTCACTTTAGTATTTACATTGTTTATATTGTTTGGAAAGTGTAGCACACGGCATTCGTCTATCATTTAGTTCAAACAATAGCACTGCTCGCTTTTCCTATCAGTAAGTATCCCACCATTGTGAGTTCATATTCATTTTATTGTCTTGAATTCAATTTCAAATACTTTTATGCTTCCATTGAATTTTTTTAAAAAGATTTGTTTTTTTATTACGCTAGAACAGAGGGCATTTAACTTATGCATAAAATGTCTTAATATAAATACATGTTTAATTTTTTTTTATCAATTTATTAGTTGAGATGATATTACGGCTTCAAAAGAAAATTATTTCTTATTATCAAAACCTATATCATGTAAAGAAACAAATTGAGTTTGCCAGATTTATTTAAACTTTGGAATTCACTGTCTTCCATGAATCAAATAAAAAATGTTTTGGTGTGATTATGACCCATGAATGTATAATATATTAGTTCTATATATTTCATGACACACGCAACGCGTGTGCCTCGATGGCTAGTATATATAATTCTCGCCGTAAATATTAATTTGAATTATAACCAATGACAAAAAGTTTGATGGGAAAAACAAATGCTATAAGCTGATTTCAAATAATTAAATGCATTAAAATATAAATATATCATATGTAAAAGCTTTAATATATACTTTAATTAAAATGACAATCAGATCATTGTAATTCATATTTATTGTAAGGATTATACATACGTTGATTTAAAAGTCAAACAATAGTCATATCCTTCTAACTCGTAGATAGACGTAGGTTCGATCCTCCTCCTCCAAGTTTGTGCTAAAAAAAGGTCAAAAGCTACTTATAAGTCCTTTAATTTTTCTCCATAGTTCCACCTTTTAATCTTCCCTATACACTTAAGTAGAAAACGCATTTAATTTACAAAAAAAAATTATATTTATTCTTTCTCCAAAATAATTTAAATGGGAATTAAATTATAGATATTATTTTCATTCCTGACTTGTCGAAATGTATGAATTATCATTCCATAGTTGATGTATGAGTTGTTTTAGTATATTGTCAACTAAGCCTATGTGGTTTTTATGTTTTGTTGTGCAATAATTTTTGTCACGCCTCGGGACGGGGGTTGGTTGACACCGGCTTTGCTCTCAAATATTACATTCGAAAACAACAAGCCTCAGAAGTACAGAATTTCAGAAACCAGTCTTTTATTCATAGTACGAAATAAATCAATTGTCTGTTACAACTCGAATACTGATGTTTTACAGCGGAAATATAAAACCAAATATTACAGTATCTTAACAGATGCAGCGAAATAAAAATAAACATAAACTGAGAATAACACTCTTCTTCACCAGCCCCAGAATTGGATCTGCTATTCTTCTTCTAACATTTCTTCAGTACTCTTATCTGAGATGGGTTTGGTGTGTGAGTGATATGATTGTCACTCAGTAAGCAGGGGCGGGAATAACTCCCAGTTTTCAAAGTCGTTTTCAACAGAAATAGTAATACAATAATATACAGAAAACTCGTATTTTCATAATGGAAATCAGAATTCAGAATTTGCAGGCTTCAGAACAGAAATCAGAATTAGTAAGCACTGAGCACGTTAGTGAATTTCATGGCTAAACTGATATCAGTCCCCTATATGTTCTCTCCTCTAAGGGGTGAGGCCAGAATCAGAATCAGAATCAGAATTCAGAAATGTTCAGAATATATATTCCTACCATTAGTTCACTAGGGAGTTTCAGTGCTTCAAAACCATATATCAGAAATCAACATACATAAACTGATCTTTAAAACAGAATTATCAAACAGATTTCAAATATTTATATATAAGCCCACTTACCGTAATTTGCTTAGAGGTTTCGGTTGAAGTCTGGAAATATGCTTTCTCTCGCTACTGGTTTCTACTGCTCGAAATTCAGCACCCTTTTAACTCGAAAATTCAAGAGATAACTCAGGATTTGTGTAACACCAATTTCAGATACTTGAGGTGTTATTTATAGGCCACAATCTGACTGTTAGGCTCTCTATTAATGGCCATAATCTGCCATTAACAATCTTTATTCCGTGTTAAATGCTTCAGTTACAAGTCATGGCTGAATTGGTAACTGTCTGCTGGAATTTCGTTCTGCTGCTGCTGGATTCTAATCTGCTGGAAAAGTACCAGCTTCTGAAATATTAGCTTCTGCTGGAATTTTTAGCTTCTGCTGAAATTTTGCTAGCTGCTGCTTCTGCTGGAATTTCAGGTTCTCACATACCTCTCTCTTTATGAGAAGTTTCGTCCTCGAAACTTGGCTAAGCATGATCTTCAAAGAGGTAAGGGTATTGTTCTCGTATCTTTTCTTCCAACTCCCAAATAGCTTCTCTTTCGGTGTGATTGGACCATTGTACTTTGACATATGGAATAGTTCGTCGCCTCAGTACTTGGTCTTTGAAATCCACAATTCGAATCGGAATTTCTTCATATTTCAGCTCTTCATTTAGATTGCCCTCAACCAATAGTGGTCCAGCTTCAAGAATATGACTAGGATCGGAAATATATCTCCTCAGCTGCGATACGTGGAATACATTGTGAATTCTTGACATGTCGGGTGGAAGTGCTAATCTATAAGCAAGTGTTCCCACTTTCTCAAGAATTTCAAATGGTCCGACGTATCTGGGATTCAGTTTCCCAGCCTTATTGAATCGGATTACACCTTTCATGGGTGACACTTTCACATATGCCTTCTCTCCAACTTCAAATTTCACGGGCCTTCTTTTCATGTCTGCCCAGCTTTTCTGTCGATCTTGTGCAGATTTGAGTCGCTCTTTGATCATAGCAACTTTATCCACTGTTTCTTGGATCATTTCGGGTCCAACAATTGATTTTTCCCCTATCTCATCCCAATACAGTGGTGATCAATATTTTCGTCCATACAGAGCTTCGTATGGTGCCATTCCAATTCTGCTGTGGTAACTATTATTGTATGCGAACTCGATTAAGGGCATATGTTCGCTCCAATTACCACTGAAGTCCAAGGCACATGCTCTCAGCATATCTTCTAGAGTTTGTATTATCCTCACAGTTTGGCCATCAGTCTGCGGATGGTAGGCCGTACTAAGAGTAACCTTAGTCCCCATAGCTTGTTGAAAGCTCTTCCAAAATCGAGATGTAAATCTAGGATCTCTGTCTGACAGTATGCTAGCTGGAACTCTGTGCAATCGTACGATCTCATTCATGTACAATGTGGCTAACTTATCCAAACTATAGTTCATGCGGACAGGTAAGAAATGCGCAGATTTTGTGAGTCTATCTACGATTACCCATATTCCGTCATGACCTTGTCTCGTCTTTGGTAAACCCACAACGAAATCCATAGAAATATGCTCCCATTTCCATTCTGGAATTTCTAGAGGTTGCAGAAATCCTCCAGGTCTTTGGTGTTCTGCTTTTACTTGCTGGCATACATGACACTTGGAAACAAATGTCGCCACGTCTTTCTTCATTCCACTCCACCAAAAAATTTTCTTCAAATCTCTGTACATCTTGGTGCTGCCAGGATGAACTGAAAATTTTGACTTATGTGTTTCAGACATTACTTCTTGTCGAAGTTTATCGATGTCTGGTACACACAATCGACCTTTCATCCACAAGATTCCTTTGTTATCCGTCTCGAAATCTGGTGATTTCCCTTCTTTAACTTGCTCTTTTAGTTTCACCAAAGCGGAATCTCTATCTTAACTCATCTTGATTGTCTCTCGCAGACATGGTTGTGCTGAAAGTGATGTCAGGATCACCTTACTCATATTCTTTCGACTTAAAGCATCTGCTACTTTGTTGGCTTTGCCTGGATGGTAGCTTATTGTCAAGTCGTAATCCTTCATGAGTTCGATCCATCGTCTTTGTCTCATATTTAGTTCTTTTTGTGTGAACAAATATTTGAGACTTTGGTGATCGGTGAAAATCTCACACTTGGATCTATAAAGATAATGTTTCCAAATCTTTAATGCGAATACCACTGCAGCTAGTTCGAGGTCATGCGTTGGGTAATTTTGTTCATGCGGCTTCAACTGCCTTGATGCGTATGCAATCACCCTTCCCTCTTGCATGAGTACACATCCTAAACCTTCTTTAGATGCATCACTGTAGACGGTGTAGTCCTTACCTTCCATAGGTAATACTAGCACTGGTGTGGATGTAAGCTTTTTCTTCAAAGTCTCGAAGCTTTGCTCACATTTTTCACTCCACTGAAACTTAGAGTTCTTCTGTGTGAGCTTGGTGAGAGGTATTGCTATTGAAGAGAAACCTTCAACAAATTTTCGGTAATAGCCTGCTAGTCCCAAGAAACTTCGAATTTCGGTCGCATTCTTTGGTCTGTTTCTTTGGGTCCACAGAGACTCCTGCTGCTGATATTATGTGTCCCAAGAATGCGACGCTCTCTAGCCAGAATTCGCATTTCTTGAACTTGGCGTATAGTTCCTTTTCTCTCAGCTTCTGGAGGGTGAGACGAAGATGTTCTTTGTGGTCTTCTTCACTTGGCGAATATACTAGAATATCGTCGATGAATACCACAACAAACTTGTCTAGAAATGGCTTGAACACTCTGTTCATGAGATCCATGAATACTGCCGGAGCCTTTGTTAACCCGAATGGCATCACTGTGAATTCATAGTGTCCGTACCTTGTCCTGAAGGAGTCTTGGGGATATCGTCTGATTTGACCTTCAATTGGTGATAGCCTGACCTTAAATCGAGCTTGGAAAAGACTGAAGCTCATTTGAGTTGATCAAACAAGTCATCGATCCTTGGAAGCGGATACTTGTTTTTTATCGTGATCTTGTTCAGCTCTCTGTAATCGATACACATCCTCATACTTCCGTCCTTCTTCTTTACAAATAGGACAGGAGCTCCCCACGGAGATGCGCTTGGTCGGATTTGCTTCTTGTCCAACAACTCTTGAAGTTGCTCTTTGAGTTCTTTCAACTCTGCTGGAGCCATTCGGTATGTTGCTTTTGAGATTGGTGTAGCATTGGGCACTAAGTTAATCTCAAATTCCACTTCGCGATCGGGAAGTTCGCCAGGGAGTTCTTCAGGAAGACATCTGGAAATTCTTGTACTACTGGAATCTCTTCTAGCGTAAGTGTGGTTTCTTTCTTCACCTCGCTTAACATAGCTAGGTAAACTTCTTCTCCACTTTTCATGGCTTTCCAAGTTTGAGAAGCAGAAAGAAGAGTCTTTCGTTATTTGGTCTTGCCATGAAAAAAAAGTTTCTCTTGGTGTGGAGTTTGGATGGTTACCGTCTTTCCATGACAGTCTACTAAGGCATGATTCCTGGCTAACCAATCCATTCCAAGAATTACGTCGAATTCCACCATGTTTAGTTGAATAAGGTTTTCCTTGAAATTCTGATTTTCTATGAGAACACTAATATCCTGATATAGAGTGCGAGTTTCTAAAATTCGATTTGCAGGAGTGGCTACTCTGTATGGTTCTTCTAAGTTATCAGGCTTAGCTCCTAACTTCTTGGCAAATCTCTTAGACATGAATGAATGCGTAGCACCACAATCAAATAACACATAAGCAGGTATATTATTGATTAGAATGGTATCGGCTACTACATCATTTGAGTTGTCCGCCTCTTCTTGAGTGATAGCATAGACTCGAGCATTGGGCTTGTTCTCCTTAGGCTTATTTGGAGTTGTTCCACCTGCTGGACCAGTCCTTGGATCTGGAATAGGACATTGAGCGATGCGATGGTCCATCTTCCCACAACGGAAACAAGCTCCAGAATTCCTACGACATTCACCAGTGTGTGTGAATCCGCAAGTTTGGCACTTGACTCCTTCTTTGTTTGATTGAGAGGAAGTGGTTCCTTTGGATGGAGCACTAAATTGGTTGCTTGAAAACCTAGGCCTCTTGAATTGCTGGCCCGATTGGTACTGGCTTGGTTGAGGACGTTTGAGTTTGTTCTCGCCTTCACGCATCTTAATATCATTTTCAGCCCTGATGGCGGCTCCCATCAATTCATCAAAACTATTGGGCTCGATAACGGCAAGGGCAGATTGAATACGGTTGTTCAATCCCTTCTTGAAGCGATGCATCTTCAAGGCTTCGTCTCCCATGATGGTTGAGGAGTAAGTTCCCAACGAGTGGAACTTGGATGAATACTCCACCACTGTCATGTTTGGTTCTTGAACCAAACTTTCAAATTATGACAGCTTCTGCACTCGAACTGCTGTTGGAAAGTACTGCCTCAGGAATGTCTCTCGGAACCTTTGCCAAGTGATAGGTCCCGCCTCTATCATAGCTGGTGAGACTCCTTCCCACCATTTGGCAGCTTTATCCACAAGGAAAGGTGTAATCACCTCTACTCTGATCCTTTGGGGAACCTCAAGTAGTCGAAGATGATTTTCCACCTCTTTCATCCAATTCTGTCCCACATCTGGATCGGTGCTTCCATCAAAGTTTGGAACTCTTGCTCTTCGGAGAGCCTCATGGTGCTGCTTCGTTCCATTCTGAGCTGGTGGTGGTGGTGGTGGCGGTGGTGGCTGATTAGCATTTGGGTTGACAAACCCTTGCAGCGTAGTTGCCACAATCGTGGCTATGGCCATCAAATCGGCCTGACTGAGTCCAACCGCTGGTGGTGGTTGTTGCTGCTGCTGCGGTTGTGCATCCTCATTATTACGGTCGTCATTGCGATTGTTGCGGTTTTCATAACGATAATTTGCTATTGTTTTTTACTGGTCTTCTGTCCATTTCCTACAAGTACGAAAGTTCTAAGGTTGATGGCAAAATATGGACTCAAGAAAAGAAACAAAATGATTGAGTAATTGTTCGTAATTTAAATATGAAACCAATGGATAAAAATAATTTTTATTGATTTCCCAAGAAAGTGCAATTACAATTGAATTTCGAAATGAAAACAGAAATGCAAGTGGGACAAGTGCTATTACAACTACTACTACTGGTATTCTAATCTATCACTTCTCCCAAATCTAAATCCATATGATCCTCTTCAACTTCTTCTTCCTCTTCTGGATCCTCTTCAGGTTCTTCTTCATGGTTGGCTATTACTGCTTGTAGATGTTCAATATGACCATGCAGAACTGCATTCTGGTCGCTAAGAACTTCAACAGTACTCTGCAACTCATGAATTTGAGCATCAGTCTGTTCACTATACTGATTATGTTGGTGCACGAGTTGGTGATTCTGATTCTTGAGTATTTGGATTTTCTCAAGTAGTGTATCACGTAACTCGATGAATTCTACCACAGTCTCTCGGGAGGTCTCAAACTCTTCTTGAGCCTTCCTACTCCTCTCTTCTGCCTCATGCAGATAATGAGCATAACGTTGAACATCACCCTCTAAGTGCTCTGCTCGACGCTCTAACTCATCTTTGTCCAACTTTAGGCAGTAGTTATTCTACTTGAGTTTTTCTAGCTTCCTCTCTAAGATCTTAATGTAGCTAATTTGGTCAGTCATATCCTACATCCAAAAACATAAGGGTAAAGGTTCAAGAATGATCTCGAGAATATATGTCGAGTTATAGACAAATACTGGAATGAACAGAGTCAGTATTGCCTATACAATTAACAGCAGAAATAGTTCAAAAATTTTTTATCTCAGAATTACGTGAAAAATTTACTAAAAATCCTTCACATCAAGAACATGAATGGTGCCAAGTTTGGTGCAAAAATACTAAGCAAATTGGAAATTAAAATTCCCCAAAGTTTCAAAATTTTGAAAAATTTCACGGAAATGATGATATCACTACCTAAACGATGGATTTTGGGGTTCGTCGGTGGTGAAAGAACAATAAGTGGTTCTAGGTTAGGTTCTCCTCGTCGATAGCTTTCCAACGCCTACTTTTAATAGTAAAAATTCCTCCTGGATCAAAAGTTATGGCCGTTTGAAGTTTGCGCGAAAAACACCTCAACTTCCATGTTATTTGCAAGGTCTACTGCATTCACTTGCTGGAATACACTACTGCAACTCTGATGCTTCTACAATCAGTCTGCTGCTTTTCCAGTATTGTCTGCTGCATTCCGAGTCTACTGACTCAGTCTTCTGCATTCAGATCTACTGATTTCCATCTACTGATTCTGGTTTCAGACTACTGGTTTGATACTACTGGTTTCCATCTACTGGTTCTGGTTTCATATCTACTGGTCTACTGATTTGTTTTCCTACTGATTTTCTTAACTGTACGTATTCAGTCTATCATTTCAGTAGTCTATTACAGTAACTTATTTTCAGTAGTCTATTACAGTAGTTTATTTTCAGTAGTCTATTCCCGAATTTTCAGAACTTATTTTCAGAAGTCTATAAGAACTTATTATTTCAGGTTCCTCCTCCCCAGATTATGAAACCCGGTTCTGCTCTGATACCACTTCAATGTCACGCCCCGGGACGGGGGTTGGTTGACACCGGCGTTGCTCTCCAATATTACATTCGAAACAAGCCTCAGAAGTACAGAATTTCAGAAACCAGTCTTTTATTCATAGTACGAAATAAATCAATTGTCTGTTACAACTCGAATACTGATGTTTTACAGCGGAAATGTAAAACCAAATATCACAGTATCTTAACAGATGCAGCGAAATAAAAATAAACATAAACTGAGAATAACACTCTTCTTCACCAGCCCCAGAATTGGATCTGCTATTCTTCTTCTAACATTTCTTCAGTACTCTTATCTGAGATGGGTTTGGTGTGTGAGTGATATGATTGTCACTCAGTAAGCAGGAGCGGGAATAACTCCCAGTTTTCAAAGTCGTTTTCAACATAAACAGTAGTACAATAATATACAGAAAACTCGTATTTTCATAACAGAAATCAGAATTCAGAATTTGCAGGCTTCAGAACAGAAATCAGAATTAGTAAGCACTGAGCACGTTAGTGAATTTCATGGCTAAACTGATATCAGTCCCCTATATGTTCTCTCCTCTAAGGGGTGAGGCCAGAATCAGAATCAGAATCAGAATCAGAATTCAGAAATGTTCAGAATATATATTCCTACCATTAGTTCACTAGGGAGTTTCAGTGCTTCAAAATCATATATCAGAAATCAACATACATAAACTGATCTTTAAAACAGAATTATCAAACAGATTTCAAATATTTATATATAAGCCCACTTACCGTAATTTGCTTAGAGGTTTCGATTGAAGTTTGGAAATATGCTTTCTCTCGCTACTGGTTTCTACTGCTCGAAATTCAGCACCCTTTTAACTCGAAAATTCAAGAGATAACTCAGGATTTGTGTAACACCAATTTCAGAGACTTGAGGTGTTATTTATAGGCCACAATCTGACTGTTAGGCTCTCTATTAATGACCATAATCTGCCATTAACAATCTTTATTCCGTGTTAAATGCTTCAGTTACAAGTCATGGCTGAATTGGTAACTGTCTGCTAGAATTTCGTTCTGCTGCTGCTGGATTCTAATCTGCTGGAAAAGTACCAGCTTCTGAAATATTAGCTTCTGCTGGAATTTTTAGCTTCTGCTGAAATTTGCTAGCTGCTGCTACTGCTGGAATTTCAGATTCTCACAATTTTCTTCGTTCCAATTCTGCTTGTGAGCCAAAATCGAAAAGTCTAGAACAAATCGTAAACGAACTAGAATCAACAACTTATAATTCCGTTTACGATTCTACGAATCAAGAAATTGGAATCGTGTGGAGAGAAATATGGTATTATTTGTTCCTATTGGGACTGCTCAATTAGTTGATTCTCGATGGGGCGCGTACCCTTTTTCAATCATTCTCCAACGTTACTTGTTTGCGTCAAGTCCTTGTTTCAACGGCTTGGGCCATTTTTAATTCTTTGTTTTAATTGTTAGAAATAACATACAACAATTCGAGGTGTTTTATGAAATAAAGTTTGATAACTGTACGCTTGGTTCGTTGGATAAGACGAGTGATTGGTTACACGTGTATCAGAGCATGTACAATAGTCTATGAAACCAAGCGATGAAGTGCGTGCTTCATGCCATTGCAATTCCTAAGGGGCGAGGATTTGTTTCCGCGTGCGAGGAGATGTGGTCCAATCCAATGTGGGTGGACCGCATGCGTAGAAACTATCCTTGCGGTTAAGTGTCCACAGTATTTGTTTGTTTGTTTGCGGTTAAGTAAAATCAACTACCATAAAAAATAAAAAAAATAAAAAAATAATTGCTGGAACGATCTGGTCGTTGCATATCAATGGCCAGATCAATTCTAGCTTTTAAAAATAAAAAATCAAAATTTTAAAAATCATAAAAAAATTCGAAAAAATGGAAAAAAACATACCAACTACCATATTTTTTAAATCCAAATATACTCCTATAAATTGACTTCATTACACATTAAAAAATCAATCGGTAATTTATTTAATTTATTGTTAATTAGATTTAATTATTTCTAATTTTTTTATTACGTGTACGTTTTTAAACTTTAATTTTTTACAATTATGTGCTAATTTTTTTATGTTTTTTAAATAAAAATTATTGAATGAAATAAAAAAATTAATATTTTAACATCATCATCTCATCACCATGTGTGAATGTGAGATGAAGTTACAACGTTGACATTAGCATGAGATCTCTCCAACTTTATCTCACCGATGTAAATGCTCCAAGGGCATCCGCATTGGTGGGTGTTAAGTTGGAGAGATCTCACCGATGTAAATGCTCCAAGGGCATCCGCATTGGTGGGTGTTATAACACCCACCACCTCATCAAAAATCGTGGGGTCTACATGCCAATACACATTATATTAACACATCTATTCTCTCACATTCATTTTAACATTCACACTCATTATTTGTAGGTCCCGCTGTCCAATCATTCATCTTATTCTTATTTTACATTAAATATATTCACTTTCAAATTTTTTAAGAAATTTGAATTATTGTTATTTGATATTAATAATAATATGTTTTTATATATTTAGTACGTAAAATAATTTAATTTTATGAGTGTCATTTATTTAAAATTAAAAACTTATTATAAACCTAAAATAAAACGGTACAACATAAAATAATAAATAACACTTGCATAAAAATATTAGAAAATAAATTAAACTTAAGAGAAGATGCAAAATACTAATTGCTCGGAGAGTTAAATTAACGAAAATGAAAATTACAATGAATGAAAATTATAACAAATGAAAATTACAATAATTGAAAATTATAACTGGAAATTAAATATTCCATCTCCCCCTAATCTCTTGACATAGACGATCGTGGATGATAAGTTGCTCATATGTCATTTGCGAAGTATCCTTCGAAAGGATTGCATATTCCTTAAGTTGAACTTTGGCCATAGCAGCTTTTGCTTTCATCTCCTCTACTTCGAGTTATTTTTGTTTCATTTCAACTTCAACTTTTTTCATGCTTGTATATTCAGTAAACTTTGCAAACATATTGTCCAAGTTTGTTGTCATACACTCCATGTCCGATCTCCTTTTACCTTTTCCCTTTCTTTTTGCTGCCTTCTGACCCATTGGACGATTTTCTTCTTCGATTAGGTCTACATGTAGACTCGCATCTTGGTTGGATGAGGTGTTGCTTGCTCCCGACTCCGAGGTCCTTGCCTTCTTCGTGCTAACAAGGTGATCAACGGACTGTGGAGTAAACATTGGACGGTCTTTTACGATCCTCCACACATGCTCAAGATTAAATGCGATGCCGTTATTTTCCTCACGATATTTTTCATACGCAAGTCGTAGTATATCCTCATCACCGTGGCCGCTACGATATGCACTATAAATACTATTGTAATTTGCCGGTTCATTTTCCGTCGGAGAAATAAATGGCATACTGGTTGCATGTGGATTAGATGGATAGTGTGGTGGATATGGATTATATGGATAATTTGGTGGATATGGATTGTAAGGATAACTTGGTAGATATGGATTATGTGGATAATTTGGTGGGTATGGAAAATATGGATTTTTTGGTGGAATTTCCGAATTTTGGGAAGAGGTATTTTCTTCCGGATTTTTTCAATAACTCACGAAATTTCTAAAAAACTCTCGGTTATTTTCATCCATTTCCGAAGAAAGTAGGATTTAAGAAATTGGTATGTTTGTAGAATGAAGAATTGTGTAGTACAAGGTGTCTATTTATATTGAAATTTGCAACGGCTATATTCCAACGTCTATATTCACCAACGGATACTTTAAACTAAAAGTAACAATGTTTAGCAACGGTTTTTGAACATCCGTCGCCAATAACGACGGTATTTTCCAAACCGTCGCTAAATGTCCAATTTTTTTGACTTTTCATTAAATATAAAATATAATTAAAATAATTCAAAACACGTGGGGCCCGCGTGACAGTAAATCGACGACAGTTTCGATAAAGTCGTCGCTAATAGCGACGGTGTTTGAAAAAACCGTCGCTAAATGTGCAATTTTAAAAAAAAAATAAACTGACACACGGGCGTTCATACAGATGAACGCCCAACTCTCTCTCTCCTGACGCCCACTCACATTGGAGAGTGGTTGTTAAAGGGGTGTTAACACCCCTTTAACAACCAATGTAGATGTTCTAAGAGGTACTATAAGAAAATGAAAGACAAAAAAAAATTATAACTTTAAAATTATTATATTAATAAAGTTTAAACCAAAAATAATTTTGAAGCTAAAAACAATATATTCTTTTTCATGAATTAATTTTTTTTTTTGAAAAAACAAAAAGTATAAAAATTTAGTTTCATACTATATTTGCCTCATATTATTTATTTTATTGACTGCAAGTAAATACAATTTATGTGCACAGACGAATAGTTGTATTTTAAAAAAATATATTGGAGGTAAAAAAAATTGACATTTAGCTAAATAATCAGTTTTAAAATTTAAGCAGAAAACAGTGTTTGAAGAGTCGTGAAAGGTTTGTTGTTCATAAACGTACAAGAAATTAAAATATTATAATATGTGTATCAGAAATTAGTGTTGTGCTCTGGTATTGTCAACACGTGGGCATAACATGCAGCGAAAATTTATTTTTAACACACACGTAAACTTTAATGAATAAACATCAGTTTTAAATTATACACAAGTACGAATACTTGTGCGATGCCTCATGGCAAAAAATTCACTAGAAAAATATGTAAATCGTTTACACCAAAACAATACTAGTGAGATTAACCAAACTAAATTCCTTGACACTCCAAGGAATTAACATGCATCAAACACTCAAAGTAAATACTAAATGCATGAAACAAAAAGCGTGTTTCTTAAAACCAAACAAAAGAATACTCTTTGATCAACACTCTGTGTCGGTGTTGTTCTTGAGTGTTGCCAACACCAATCAACAACACGGTAGGTCTGTGAATCAATCACACAAAGTCTTCACATAAAATCTTCATTACTGAACTTGTGTGTGTATGTTCAGCAAAACTCCAGCAGCTCTCATGCCTTGTAAAGTGATTACCCGATCACACAAAAACGTCTCATCAAAATAGGCTCGGCTCTTGTATTTTTTTCTTCTATGCAAAAACTCCTCAGCCGATCATCTCAAAAGCTCACACCAAAAGGCTCACACGAAAAACTCGTGCAAAAGTGATCACCGATCACAGAAAAACTACAGAGCAAAAACATGTTGGACTTCTTGTAATTTTCTTCTCAATAAAAAGCTCTCTATCCATTTCCCTCTCTACCACACATTTTCTCTCTCCAAAACCTCTTCATTCTCTACAACTCTCTCCTTCCTCAAAAAGCCCCCTGTATGACTGTGAGGCTATATATATTTATATTCATGGCTTCACCTAAAAGTTATTCCATAAAAGAGTTATACAAAATATGAAAACAAGATTTTCATTATATATAAAACTCTTTTTAACAAGGATAAAATATCTTTGAGATAAAAATCATATTAAAAACAAATCGTATGATATCTAGATATAAATCAAGCAATATCTTATCATCTAGAAATAAATCATACAATAATTTAGAATGACAAAATTATAAATAATAAAAAAAATAAAATCTCTCTCAAGTCGAAAACTCGAAATCAAGTGCCAAATCTTTGTCCTTTCGGGAAAAAAAAAATACATAAAGCCAAATAAATAAAAGTGTGTTGAAATAATATATTTTAATATGGAAAAAGTAATAGTTGAATATTTGAATGTTGAAAATAAGAGTTTTAAAGTTAGAAATTTGTGTGTGATGATGTAGGTAATGATGTATTTTATTTTTGGATTATGTGTAATGAAACTCTATAAATAGATCTCTCATTTGTGAAGAAAATCACAATTGAGTAGAGAGAAAAATATTATAAAGTGTGTAGTTTGGTAAATTTTGAGAGTTTGAGATTTTTACTTTTTACCATAAATTTTTACTTTTTCACAACACGTTATCAGCACGAAGCTCTAAAAGTCCTACATACTATTCCAAGCTCCAAACAGAAGAAAAAGGTAACAAAAGTAATAATATTTATTTTACTGTTATTTATTTATTGTGTATTTATTTAATATACAATATAATGTTATTATTAGAAATAATAAAAATAAATTTTTCATAAACTTGTTATAAATCCTGGGAGGATGTTAAGACGACATCCCACACTCCCGGTAAGGGATACGACAAGTATAAAAGCCTATAAGGTTTTTAAACAAAATAAATTATGACAGTCGTTATAATATTATGATATGATATATATAATTATTTAAACATGTCTAATATTATATATACCATATTATTACCATAAAATTATACAAATACATACATTTATTCTTTTATTCACCAACGGTCATAAACGGTAACAAAACGGCTAGTTTTTGCCCTATAAATATGATCTCTCAAACTCATTCAATCACCCCAACTTTCTCTTCTTCTCTAAAAATTATTCTTCATCAAATTTTCGGAGAAAAAAGAAGATGGCTTTCGCAAGGTTATTTTTAATTATTTTAGTTATCATACTCACGAGTCTTATATTTATCGGAGAATATCCTCCTCGTGTGTTTTCTTTATTTTTACGAATACTTGTACTTGTTGTTTATCCATTACTTTGTATTGCAATATTCATTAACTAATAAAATGCATCGTGATTTTTAGTACCACCATGGCAAACTTGACAAAGCTCGAATTCATCGCTCTTGACATTACTGGGAAAAATTATATGCCATGGACTCTCGACGTAGAAATGCATCTTGAGTCATTAGGTCTAAATGAGACCATAAAAGAAAATGGCATATGCACATCACAAGAAAAGGCAAGAGCCGTGATATTTTTGCGTCGACATCTCGACGATGGATTAAAATGTGAATATATGACTGAAAAAGATCCCATGGCTTTATGGAAGGGATTAAAAGAAAGATTCGAACATATAAGGGAAGTTATACTTCCGATCGCTATGGATGAATGGAATACGTTAAGATTCCAAGACTTTAAAAAAGTCAGCGATTACAACTCGGCGATGTATAGAATAATCTCGCAGTTGAAATTTTGTGGGCACGAGATTACAGAATTGGAAAAGTTTGAGAAAACATTTTCCACTTTTCACGCATCGAATATAACTCTACAACAACAATATAGAGTTCGTGGATTTTTGAGATATTCTGAACTTATCGCCTGTCTCCTTGTGGCGGAAAAGAATAACGAGCTATTAATGAGAAATCATCAGGCACGACCTACTGGTTCAACGGCATTTCCTGAAGCAAATGTCGTAAGCAAAAATGAATTTAAATCTGACAACCAAAATCAAAGTTATAGACAAGATTTTGGTCGAGGACGAAATCGAGGTCGTGGTCGTGGTCGTGGACGTGGTCGGGGACGTGGAAATAGTCGTGGTCGTGGACGCGGCCGTGGTTTTGAAAATAATCGAGATAGTTACTTCAATAACTCATCTCAAAGGAACGTCCCAAATCATCCACCGAAAAGGCATCAAGAGAACATGAGTGTAAATGAAAATCACTCAAAAAGATTTGAAAGTTCTTGTTTCAGATGTGGTACTCCAGGACATTGGTCCTGTATTTGTCGAGCCCCTGAGCACCTTTGCAAACTTTATAAAGAATCAATAAAGGGGAAAGTAAAGGAGACCAACTTCGCTGAAAACAGTGAACCTTTGAGTAATTCAACTCATTTTGATGCTGGAGATTTTCTGATTGATTTCTCAGACAATGATCAATTTGCGGGTGGAATAAATATGTAAAACATTTTATTTTTCATGTAATTGTATGATAATATTTTATCGTGTGTTATATTTTGGCATATGTATTGTATTGTATTTTTATAAATGTATTGTCAGTAATTTTATTTCATTGCATATTTTTTTGAAGTTCAAATATGGAAAATACTATGAACAAAGATGAAGTTTGCATACCTGATAGTGGTACAACGCACACTATCCTCCGAGATAAAAGATATTTCTTGGAACTAAAACCAACAAAAACAATGGTGAATACAATATCAGGTCCTGTAGACTTGATTAAAGGTTGTGGTAAAGCACAATTTTTGTTACCTAATGGTACAAAATTTTTTATCAATGATGCTTTATATTCACCACAATCAAAAAGAAATTTGTTGAGTTTTAATGATATATATTCTCATGGGTATGATACTCAAACAATGAATGAAGGGAATGAGAAATATATGTGTCTTACCACATATAAATCAGGAAAGAAATATATAGTTGAAAAACTACCAATGCTACCTACTGGATTGCATTATACATATATAAGTCCAATTGAATCAAACATGGTAGTTGATAATTCTTCAATACTGATCAATTGGCATGATCGATTAGGACATCTTGGTTCAACAATGATGCGAAGAATTATAGAAAATACACATGGTCATCCATTGAAAGACCAGAAGATCTTTCAGAATAATAAGTTTCAATGTAAAGCATGTTCTCTCGGAAAACTTATTATAAGACCATCACCAACCAAAATCCAAACTGAATCACCAATGTTTCTTGAACGTATTCAGGGTGATATTTGTGGACCAATCCATCCACCATGTGGACCATTCAGATACTTTATGGTATTGATTGATGCCTCCAGCAGATGGTCACATGTATGTTTATTGTCAACTCGAAATGTTGCATTTGCAAGATTACTTGCTCAAATAATAAAATTGAGGAATCAATTTCCCGATTATACAATCAAGAAAATTAGACTTGATAATGCTGGTGAATTTACTTCCCAGACTTTCAATGATTATTGTATGTCTATGGGAATCATTGTTGAGCATCCTGTTGCTCATGTACATACACAGAATGGATTGGCTGAATCATTGATTAAACGTCTGCAAATGATTGCTAGACCAATGATTATGAAAACAAAACTCCCTATTTCTATATGGGGACATGCAATTTTACATGCTGCTGCATTAATTCGTATCAGACCAAGTGCATATCATAAATACTCCCCATTGCAGCTTTCATTTGGTAAAGAACCAGACATTTCTCATCTGAGAATTTTTGGATGTATGGTGTATGTGCCTATTGCACCACCACAACGAAAGAAAATGGGACCTCAGAGAAAGGTTGGAATTTATATCGGTTATGATAGTCCATCAATCATTCGATATCTTGAACCTCAGACAGGCGACGTGTTCACAGCACGTTTTGCTGATTGTCATTTTAATGAGGAAATCTTCCCAATGTTAGGGGGAGAACAGAAACATACCGAAAAGGAAATTACGTGGTATGTATCATCATTGTTACATATGGATCCAAGAACAAAACAATGTAAAAATGATGTACAACAAATTGTACACTTGCAAAGAATAGCAAATCAAATACCAGATGCATTTGCAGACACAAAAGGGGTAACTAAATCATATATACATGCTGCAAATGCCCCTGCTCGAATTGAAATTCCAAAGAAACAAATTGAAAATACTCATGATGTCATTAAACGCCTGAAGCGTGGAAGGCCAGTCGGTTCCAAGGATAAAAATCCTCGAAAAAGAAAATTCATAGAGAAACACGATGATCACAAAATAGAGAATGATGTTCCTGAAAAAACACATGATGATCACAAAATAGATAATGATGTTCCTGAAGAAACACATGATGATGAAAATATTCTGTCAGAACCACAAACTGACGAGAATCGTGAAATATCTATCAATTACATTAATACTGGAAAAATATGGAACCGAAAAGATATAGAAGAAATTGATGATATATTTTCTTATAATGTGGCAATCGACATCATAAATGATAATGAAGATCATGAACCAAAATCTTTTGGTGAATGTAAAAATCGACAGGATTGGGTAAAATGGAAAGATGCTATCCAGGTTGAATTGGATTCGCTAAATAAACGTAATGTTTTTGGACCTATAGTCCTTACACCTGAAGGTGTAAAACCTGTTGGATACAAATGGGTTTTTATTCGAAAGCGAAATGAGAAAAATGAAATAGTAAGATATAAAGCTCGACTTGTTGCACAAGGTTTTTCTCAAAGGCCTGGAATTGATTATGAAGAAACGTATTCTCCCGTGATGGATGCAATTACGTTTCGGTATTTGATTAGCTTGGCGGTATCTGAAAATTTAGAAATGCGTCTTATGGATGTTGTTACAGCTTACTTATATGGATCACTTGATAGTAATATATATATGAAAATCCCTGAAGGATTTAAGATGCCTGAAGCACAAAGTTCAAAACCCAAGGAATGTTATTCTGTGAAATTACAAAGATCATTATATGGGTTAAAGCAATCAGGTCGAATGTGGTATAATCGACTAAGTGATCACTTGATGAAAAAGGGATATGTAAATAATTCAATATGCCCTTGTGTTTTCATTAAGAAAACAACATCCGGATGCGTAATTATTGCTGTATATGTTGATGATTTAAACATCATTGGAACGAATAAGGAAATTCAAGAAGTTGTGTCATACTTGAAGGAAGAATTTGAAATGAAGGATCTTGGAAAAACCAAGTATTGTCTGGGTTTACAAATTGAACAAAAAGAATGTGGAATGTTTGTTCACCAGACAAATTATACAGAAAAGATCCTTAAACGTTTTAATATGGATAAAGCAAATCCTTTAAGTACTCCAATGGTTGTTAGATCATTAAACATAGAAAAAGATCCATTCCGTCCATGTGAAGATGACGAAGATATTCTTGGTCCAGAAGTACCATATCTAAGTGCCATCGGTGCCCTTATGTACCTTACAAATTGTACAAGGCCTGATATATCTTTTGCCGTGAATCTATTGGCAAGATTTAGCTCATATCCAACAAAGAGACACTGGAACGGAATTAAACATATATTCCGTTATCTACGAGGAACGACAGACTTGGGACTTTTGTATTCAAAAGATGCTAATCCAAGTATAATTGGTTATGCCGATGCTGGATACTTATCTGATCCACACAAGGCACGTTCCCAAACTGGATATGTATTTACTCGTGGATGCACTGCAATATCTTGGCGTTCACAGAAACAAACGCTCGTAACAACTTCATCAAATCATGCCGAGATTATTGCACTACATGAAACAAGTCGTGAATGTGTGTGGTTAAAATCAATGACCCAACATATCCAAATTTCATGCGGATTATCATTTGATGAGAAGCCTGTGATACTATATGAAGATAATGATGCATGTGTTGCTCAAATGAAAGAAGGATACATAAAAAGCGACAGAACTAAACATATTCCTCCTAAGTTCTTCGCATTCACCAAGTAGCTTGAGAAGAATAAATGTATTGATGTTCGTCACATTCAATCAAGTGAAAACTCATCAGATCTCTTCACAAAGGCACTACCTACGTCAATATTCAGAAAGCACATATATAATATTGGGATGCGCAATCTACGAAATTTGTGAAGAGTTGTTCGCGTCAACATGAGGGGGAGTTCACGTGACTGCACTCTTTTTCCCTTACTATGGTTTTTATCCCAATGGGTTTTTCCTAGTAAGGTTTTTAACGAGGCAGTACAAAACACGTAATGAAGACATCATCGTATCATGATCATCATCACAAGGGGGAGTGTTGAAATAATATATTTTAATATGGAAAAAGTAATAGTTGAATATTTGAATGTTGAAAATAAGAGTTTTAAAGTTAGAAATTTGTGTGTGATGATGTAGGTAATGATGTATTTTATTTTTGGATTATGTGTAATGAAACTCTATAAATAGATCTCTCATTTGTGAAGAAAATCACAATTGAGTAGAGAGAAAAATATTATAAAGTGTGTAGTTTGGTAAATTTTGAGAGTTTGAGATTTTTACTTTTTACCATAAATTTTTACTTTTTCACAACAAAGTGATCCCAAATCTCTACTTTTAAATTGTCGTCTAATTTTTCACGTGGACTGTACTCAAAGAAATTCCAATCCAGTTAATTGAATTCGAGATATGCCAAGATTCATAACTACTTGGGGACCATGGACAACTGGGTATCCTATTATCAAACATTGAATAATTGGGATAATAGGATGGGATGGTCACATGCAGCAAACGGTGTCGTTGTCTTACCCATCGAGGGATTTGTTCATGCCATCCTATGGTTACTACCCAACCATGAATCCAAGGACATCAAAGACGTTAGAGCCAACTTCAAGTGTATATATATTGTGGAAGAGTGGGACTCAAATATGATATAATAAAGATGGAAGCTGTGGAGGGAGTAGTGATTGTTGGGGGTGGAATTGCTGGCCTGGCAACAGCCTTGGGGCTTCACAGGTAACTTTGACATTTATCTCAACATAATATATCGCCTTTATTTACTATATTTAACCAAACCAAAAACAATAGAGAACAAATGTAGTTCGATCTGTCACATAAAAAAAACATTGTCCAAGATCAACACATAAAGTATATATTTGTTTTCATTGTTCACAGGTTGGGAATCCGGAGTTTGGTGTTGGAATCAGCAGAATCCTTGAGAACAACAGGATACTTTATTGGAACGTGGCCAAATGCTTGGAAAGCAATAGATGCACTTGGTGGCATTGGGCAGATCCTTCGTGCAAAACACACACAACTTACTAGGTCTAATCGAGTTTTAATTTTCCAAAATGGCTCATATTGTTTGTCATGTTGGTTTCTGAAGAATCATTCGTTTCCTTCTTGTGCAGCATCATGACTGCATCTTTAACTTCTGGTGATATCACTGCAGACATGCCTGTTAACCCCACAGAGTCAGAGTAAGTGCTAATGGCTTTCTGGTCAAATTTTTATCTTTTAAAAGCCATCAATCAGGTCAGAGTGTGATCTTGGTTGCAAGATTTGTTCTGTTCATATCAATGGTAGTGATATGCAGGGGTGACTTGTACGTGGTTAATAGAAAGACGCTGCTAGAAACACTGGAAAATGAACTTCCAAAGGGGACAATTAAGTATTCCTCCAAAGTGGTTCAAATTCAAGATTCAGATGGCTTCAAGTCTTTACATCTAGCTGATGGAACCATTCTAAAAGCCAAGGTAGGATCCATATTAGTTTTAATTCTTGGGGGACGACAAAAATGTTACTACTATCTGAGAATGAAATGAAATACTAAACTGTGTTATTTGTGTAAGTAGGTGTTGATTGGGTGTGATGGAGTGAACTCTATCGTGGCAAAATATCTAGGCCTCAGTGAAGCTTCTTCTGCAGGCCGACCAGTGGTTAGGAGCTTCGTAGAATTTAAGAACGGTCATGGATTGGAACCTAAGCTTATGCTATTCTTTGGAAAGGGTGTCAAATTTGGCGTCATACCATGTGATGATCACTTCATTTACTGGTTTTACTCCTTTCGTCTCCCTCAAGGTGTAATATGTATACAAATGTTCTTTCAAATGAAAATTTAAGCTTGAAGTTAAGAAACCTTGAAAGCAATATCTTTTGTTTCTTGTTCGTTTTCTGAAATCGTACTTCCCAAAAAATATGGTGCAGACAAAGAAATAGTGGAGGATCGACTGAAGCTGAAACAACATATCATGAACACTCTTGGAAAAGTTCCTGATAAGATCAGAAGCTTGATCGAAGAAACTGATGCAAAAAATCTGGAATATGCCCCCATAAGATTTAGACATCCTTGGAATCTGCTGTGGGGAAACATAAGCAAACAAAATGTTTGTGTTGCCGGCGACGCGTTTCATCCTATGACACCTGATTTAGCCCAAGGGGGTTGTTTGGCACTAGAAGACAGTATCGTTTTGGCCAGGGTTCTAGCCGCCGCCTTGAGAGGAGAACCCCGAGAGGATGAGCAGCAAAGAATCCAAAAAGGGTTGGAAAATTATTCCAAGGAGAGGAGATGGAGAAGCATCGATCTTGTTTGGTCAGCATATATATCAGGTTCAATACACATATGGGATGGGGCTGTGTTGAATTTTATCAGAGACCGTGTATTGGCTAAGTTCTTGGCTGGCCTTTTCCTTAAGAAGGCTGCTTTTGATTGTGGCAAACTAACTTAATTAGCAGCAACAACGTTCGAGAAAAGTCGTCTTTCTTTGAAATGTAACTAATAAACATCCTCAGGAAATTATGATGTCTTGTTTTGATTGTTAAAAGCTCGAGTACTTACCATGGCAGGGTTTATTCGATGCTCTTAGGACAATTCATCCAATAGTCGTAAATGAATCACATGTGTTTTTCATAAAAACACAATGAAAAATGATGTAGCTCATCTAGTAGACTATTGGTCGTAGACTTCCATTATTTTGTATAAAATAATTTGGTGACTTCGAAGAAAGTATAATGAAAATACAATTTAGATTAGGGATGTAAACGAATCAAATCGTTTGTGAGCTATTCGAATCTCGATTTGATAAAAGCTTGTTTAATGAGGTTCGTTAAGATAAACAAATCAAACTCAAGCTTTAGAGTATTCGGCTCAGTTAGCTCATGAACATGTTCGTTGGTAAGTTCATGAGTAATCTTTAGATGAAAAAATAATAGTTTTGAAATTTGAATTTTGCATATTATTTATGAAATATATAGAAAAATCTATTAAATTTATTTATTATAATAAATTTACTTTTTCTTTAAATATATAATTGAATTTTTAATTAATTTAATGAAAATTTAAATGTCTAATTCATATTTATTAAGCTTGTTTAGGCTCGATAAAGGTTTGAATAAGCTCGTGAGACATTCATATATTCGTTAAATAAAACTCGAGCTCGGCTCGATTATAAACGAACCAAGCTCAAATATTCAAGAGTTCGGCTCGGCTCGACTCGATTACATCCCTAATTTAGATACAATCATGACATATATCTAATAAAGAAACAAATAATTTTTTTATATTTTTTAATCCATAACTTTTAAGAGTAGGTCTCATGTGAGACCGTCTCACGGATCACAATCCGTGAGACGGGTCAACCCTACCCATATTCACAATAAAAAGTAATACTCTTAGCATAAAAAGTAATATTTTTTCATGGATTATATCCAAATAAAGATCTGTCTCACAAAATACGACCCGTGAGACCGTCTCACACAAGTTTTTGCCAACTTTTAAATAGAATTATAATTTTGACAAAGTATCGAATAATTTTGTGGTACTCACTAAATTTTAGGTATCAAAAGTGTTGATAAAATATAGTAAACTAAAAAATTGTAGTAAATTTTAAAGACGATAAATAAGTCATATTTATAATGTAAATCTATCGTTATATAATTAATCTAAAATTATGATATTTTGTACATGATTTTTGAAAATAATAAATATAATGATTCAATCTTAGTTAAGGATAAAGTGTCAGTTTAAACATGATTATGGTGTTAATTATTGAAAAAATCGTATAACAATATCAAAAAATAATTAAAAGTCATAATTAAAATTTTAATAAAAACTGGAGGGAGTTTGCTTTACCCAACTCCCATTTTGCTTGAAAGGTGAAAAAGGAAAAAATTATACTTTAAGATATAAAAATGATATATAATTGATTAAATTTTATAAAAAAACTTTCATAAATCATCGAGATCTGAAATGGAAAATTTTGTTAAATTACTCAGCTTTTAATAATAAATATGAAAGAAATAAATTTTTTTTTACGAAATAAATACTAAATTAATTAATATGTATATAATATTAATGAGCATACATCATATATATGATCAAATTTCTAATTATAAACTAAATGTATAATATAAAGGAAGAAATATCGAAAACTTCAAATTAGTTCCAAATTCAAGACCCTGTTAAGCTAAAATGTGGCATCACTCCAGCCATTAACGAAAGTTCACGTAGAAAGTAATTATTCAATCAAGATTCATCGTGTACCTGAAAGTTTGCCGACGTATACGACAATATTCAAATTTCGCAATTATGGCAATTTGGCAAATGCATGCTCGTGAGTGATCAGTCGTCTGTGAAGTGGACCCTTTTGATGTAAGAGCCTGCGGCTGTCGTAGACTTCTTCTCTTCATCTTCTATCCGTTGATCAAGTAAGTGTGTGTGTGTGTGTGTATTCTGGAAGAGCTATGGATCGAGGATGTGTTGGCGCTGGAATTGCTGGCTTAGCGACAGCCTTGGGGCTTCACAGGTATCTCTGATTTCACAATATAAAATTAATCATGGGTTCTAAGAAAAAAATCGAATCTTTTCTGTAAACTACAACCCTTTTTGCATTTAGGGGAGATGACGAAAATGTTATATGTAGAGTCCATAATCAGTACACGTAAATCATTGTATTTATTAAATGATTAAAATTATTTATTGAATTTTTTAAATTATTTTTAACCATTCATGATTTTATGATTTGTATTGTTTTAAATTATTACATGTTATTGTGATGCACGTTAAAATGTTTCTTGAGTTTTATGTCTCAGGCGAATATTCGGTGCGAGATCGAGAAAAGAGACTGGTGATGATTTAGCACAAGCTGTGAAATTTCTGTGTCACAAAACCCGTCAACTTATGTTATTTTGAATTCTGCGACTTATAGGTTAGTTTTCTGGAAATGTTTTCAACGTATATTTATAGTATTTTGTGTTATTTTTGATTTGATAGCAAATTTGTAATTGTCTGATAAGAAACGAGGGAGATATGATTTTTCTCGTAAAATCACAGAAGCTGTGAAATTTGTGTGTCACAAAACATGTCACCCTCTGTTATTTTGAATTCTGCGACTTTTAGGTTGGCTTTCTGAAAACATTTTTGATATATGATTTATAGTATTCTATGTTATCTTAGATTCGATAGTAAATTCATAATTTTCTGTTAAGAAATGAGAGAGATATGATTTTTATCGTAAAACCGCTCAAGATGTGAAAATTTGTACATGTTCTTCAAGTTTTCTCCAGTTTTGGTTGCAGGCTTCGTTGGGATCTCCTGAATCTTTACTGTTGTGGTTAGGGTAGCATGTCCAGAGCATTCCAACGAAGCCCTCCACATTTTTAAGTGTGTTCGACATGCAAAAAAAAATGTTTTATTTTTGAGGTATGCTAAATGTCTTATGAACAACTATGAACGGGTTTGGAAGCCGGAGAACGTGTCTAGGGGACCTCTCCACCCTGGTAAAATATGACCGGGTTTTGATCAGGATTGGAAAGCAGTAAAATATGACCAGAGACCAATCCACCCGGTAAAGTATGACCGGGGATCTTATGTAAGTGGTAGTGGACATCCCTGCTAGCCTAGTATTATGGTTTAGTCTGATCAAGCGCATTACGTATGTGTCACTTGCTTTGAAACATATCTCTACACAAAATGATGATGATATGCATGTTTAAATATGTATGATGCAAGTATGTTTATGAAAATATTTATGAATTGATGGCACGTCTATGTTTATGTAAGTATGTTCAAAGTTTACATATATATGTACTACTTTAAAATGCATATGGTTTTATTATACGTTACTTGCTATTCTATGTTTATACATGTTGAGTCTTTAGACTCACTAGACTTGATCGATGCAGGTGAGGACGAGTTTGAGGAGACGAGAGGCGATGATCAGTGAGCTGGCTCGGATTGTGCGGTGACTAACCCGATGACCACTTAGTTTTCCAGGATTTTTAATGTTATTTCATTCACTCTTATTTTTACGAAAATTATTTCATGTACCTTAAAGCAAGTACTTTTGCAAGCTCGTTACATTCCAAATATTTGTCAAACATTTTATTTGCATTGCATTTTGAAATATGATTACTTATTTGAGAAAATTTTTATTTTTCCGTAAATTTTAAGTATCTTTAAAAGTACGGTACGTCACATTATCACAATCTGACAATGAAATGAAACACTAAACTACGTTTTGTGTAAGTAGGTGTTGATTTGGTGTGATGGATTGAACTCTGTGGTGGCAAAATATCTAGGCCTGAGTAAAGCTTCTTATTCAGGCTGATCGGCGGTTAGGGAATTCGTAGAATTGAATAGCGGTCATGGATTGGAACTTAAGGTTATGCTATTCTTCGGAAAGGTGTCAGATTTGGTGTCATACCATGTGATGATCAACATCTCCCTCAAGGTGTGATATGCATACCAATGTTCTTTCAAATTAAAATCAGTGCTTGACTTTTGTTTCTCGATGGTTTTCTGAGATCATATTTTCCAAAAACAATGGTGCAGACAAGGAAATAGTCGAAGACCGAATTAAGCTGAAACAACATATCGTCAGTATTATCGGAAAAGTTCTTGATAAGATCAGAAGTGTGATCGAAGAAACCGATGCAACATATCTCGACTATGCCCCCATAAGATTTAGACATTCTTGGAATCTGTTGTGGGAAAGAATCCAATGAGGGTTGGAAAATTATGCCAAGTAGAGGAGATGATGGAGCATCGATGTTGTTTGGTTTGGTCAGTGTATATGTCAGGTTCAGTACAGATGTGGGATGGGTTTGTGTTGAGTTTTATCAGAGACCATATATTGGCTAAGTTCTTAGGTGACTTTTTCTTTAAGAAGTCTGCTTTTCATTGTGGCAAATTTGATTAACAGCAGCAGCTACAAATTTTGAGAGAAATGTCTTTGTTACTTTGAAATGTAACCCATAAATTTTGTTGTTGTTGGAAAATGGGCTTTGGCCCAATTAATATTCAATAGATAATTCAAGTGATATTCGTTCAATAAAACTTGAAATTGATCAGTATGTTTTAATCTATATTTTTTTATCATATAATTTCAAAATATTAATTTCCTTTAAATGCCCCGATAAGGAGATATATGGAGATGTGTTAGTTTGTGTGACTTTTTCTCACTTTTAGATTTTATAGAAATATGCTTGGCTTTTGCTTTATAACCGTTGTATGTGGTTTCTACATGTTCACGTGATTGAGTTATTTGAAATAAGAAATATTTAAAAAATTAAAAATATAATGTAGAAAATAATATGCGAGTTTTGATAAAAGAGGGATAAATTGGAGAAAAAACAAAAAGAAGATGGAGAAATATATGAAGATTCCAAATAGGGTGCAAGCGAACTGAATCGAGCCGAATAATAGTAAAAAAGTCAGGTTCGAATTCGGCTCGAAATAGGTATATTCGAGTTCGAGCTCGATTCGAAGTTCGATAATTTCAAATATTTGGGCTCGAGCTCGGCTCGAAATGAAGTTCGAGTTCGAGTTCGGCTCGAAATATTCGAATATATTCGTGAACTATTCGAATTATTGCTCGGATATTAAGGTTTGAAAGCTCGAAATGCTCGAAATATTCGAAATGTATATATATATATATATATATATATATATATATATATATAATTATATTATATTAATAAAATATTAAGGCTCGCGAACTATTCGCGAGCTATCGAACAAAATAATTTGGGCTCGAGTTCGGCTCGAAAAAAAGTTTGAACGTGTTCGAGTTCGGCTCAAATTCGATAAGTTCGAATACGAATCGAATATTTATCGAGCCGGCTCGAAAAACTCGCGAACATGTTCGGTTCGTTTGCAGCCCTAATTCCAAATAATCTATCGCCAAGTTAACATAAAAAATATGCAGCGGTAAATTTGAAATTAAATTTCGGTGCTACACTGACACATAAAACGACTATTACGAAGGGTGGCGTGTGTGCAACGTGCACAAAGTTTGCTTGCGTGGCAATGCCACATGGGCATCATGTGGATGCCATTGTCAGACACATGGACGTCTAGTGCAGAGTCACACATGTGTTCGATGGAGCCTGAGGCAAAAAGTAAAAAATACCTTCTTATTGCGGGAAATAGTCGTAAAAGTTCGCAACGTCTATTTGTTTCAAACATGAAAATATTTATCAAATCGGTATATTCCGGTTGTCGGATTATTTCTCTCATTCTACAACATTGTTAGCTCATTTAGTCTTTCATATGACAATGTTGATTACAAATATTTTTTAGTTAACTTCAATTTCGAGAATCTTATTTTCTGTTGATGAGTTGTAAGTGGCATAGATAAAAAAAAATCTTACGGATTATATAAGTATTCGAAAATAAACCATTCAATATCATCAAATAATATAAGTATCTGAGAATAAATAATTCATTGTTGTCAAACACTGTAGAATATCATTTGGTTTTATTAATTTGTTGAATAAAACCTTATGACCATCAACTTTGATGACAACTCACTGCAATTAATGTATAAATGTCTATTGTGACTCAAGATTATTTAAGCTTCGTAGAATACTTCATCAAACTAGTTAAATGCTCACTTTTTAATTTTTTCAAATTCAACAAAACCTAAAACTTTATTGATATTCTTTAAATTGTTCAAACCAAATTAGCATCAAAGAGACGAGTTCAACTCTAGTTTTAATTTGCACATTGTTCATTTTTTATTCCAACATTTGTGACAACGACATATATCAATTTACGTGCCAAAATTATAGCCTAACATAATGTAATTTAAATTCATCAAGAAAGGAACACAAATGTATATAAACAATAGCGTAGTAGCCAAGTGACACAGAGTCAGGTTAAATGGACTACAAGCCTAAAACATAAACGATACATGCTAAAACTTATGCTCATAAAACCTTACATATTGCTCGTAGTCGTAGAATTTGGAAAAGGCGCTGGGAGCTCACGATTTTAGGGTTTTTCTTCTTATTTCTCGATAAATTCAACGATCCCAGGTTCCGATTCATCTTCCCCTTTTTCGCATGGTTTGTACACCCTCGATTTTCCTTTTTGTTTTTTTTAAAAATGACCATTTTTGCCTACTGACTTGCAGCCGAAGAAAGTAATCGAAGGCTGCAGCTTTTCCCTTTGTTCCAGATCAAGAATCTCCATTTCTTCCAATTTCAGGTAAACTTGATCAATCCTGGCAGATCGAAGTAAACGGGGAAGAAATGGAGTTTCCAGCTTTTACTTGTATAATTTATTACATGTCAATTATTTTTGCATTTCTATCTCAGATTTTTACAAAAATGACACAAGATGTCGAGATGCATGAGCAGCGCCCCGCCCCTTCCAATTCCTATTCCAGCGATTCTCGCTCCACCACCTCCAGCGTAAGTATTTTTTTTACGTGATTGTATATTCTCTTGGCATTTGGGGGTTTTTTTTAATATTTTTGTGGGTGTCATCTTTCAGATTTAAAGGACATAGCCGCTTTGATTGAGACCGGAGCATTTTCACGTGAGGTTAGAAGAGTTGTAAGGGCAGTTCGATGTACTATTCAGCTCAGAAAGAAGCTCAATGATTCTGTTCTTTCAGCATTTCTCAATTATGTGCTTGTCCCTGGATCGGAGGCGAATTCACGGTTGTCTTCGTACATCACTAAGGTGAGAAGCAAGTTGGAGTCCCAAGCGAATATTTATATCCATATAGCTGTTAAAACTTATGTGTTTACGCTGATTTAAAAGTGATTCTTCGATTGATGTTTTAAATTGGAATGAATCATTCTGTGATGTACGGTGTCTTATGCTAATTGCCGAAATTTCGGGGTTAAAGTAGTTCATTGTTGATCCTGAGTGGAATAATTGAAGCTTCATACTTTACTCCATATTTTTGCCTATTTGCCACTTATTATGTTTTCCGAATTCTAGACTTGCCATGGTTATGGTCTTGGTAGTTGTTTAGAAACAAAATTTTAATGCAACCATCCATGGATTTGAGATAGGTATTTTGTGCTGCAGTCACAAATTATGTCACAAGGAAATTGAAAGGGGTAGAATGTGTGCATGGTACTTCTTTTCATGAATTTATTCATATAGGATGATGAGCATGATATGGAAGTTGACTCCGCAACATCTGCTAATCAAGCCCCTGCAAAACACTCCTTACCGGAGATTGAGATCTATTGCTATCTGCTTGTTCTGATATTTCTGCTTGATAAGAAGAGATACACTGAGGTATGGCTGTGTATGATTAACTTACTTGAAATGATTAACTTAATTCAAAGGCTTGTGCTTTAAAGTATGTCTTGAAATTGATGATTATATGTCTCTTTAGGCTAAGGCTTGTTCTTCTGCAAGCATTGCACGTCTGAAGAACCTCAACAGGCGAACTGTTGACATCTTAGCCTCCAGGCTGTACTTTTACTACTCTTTAAGCTATGAACTTACTGGTGATCTAGCTAAAATACGTGGGTATGTCATCTGTCTTCTAGTTTAATTTTTTGGCAGCAGCCGTGGTGCCTCAACATTGGGCAATGCATGGACTTAAAATTGCTGAATCAACTTATGTACAAATGAACTAATGAATTGAGATGCTATATGTTTGATTGTGTGCTAGTTTTAGTGTGTTTCATTATCAACTTCTGGTCTGATTGAAACTTTGATCTTGTAACAGTAATCTACTTTCTTTGCACCGAACTGCTACTTTGCGCCACGACGAGCTGGGGCAGGTTTGTTTTATATTGGAAGAGCAATTAGTTTGTTGACTTGGTTGCGCCTTTAATGATTTATGGATTAACAATGCTACAATACAGGAAACACTTCTGAATCTGTTACTGAGGAATTATCTCCATTACAACTTATATGATCAAGCGGAAAAGCTGAGATCAAAGGCTCCTCGTTTTGAAGCTCACTCAAATCAGCAGGCAACTCTAAAATACCGCTCTAAGAAACTCTATGCTTGTCAATGTTGGACTATTTTGTCACGTTTAGATTGAGATGATTTATTCTCTGGTTCATGTATATCTTTATTTAAGCCTGGAATATGTAAATCGATACTTAGCAGGCAAGAATAACTTGATTGCAGAGACACTGTGAATTAAATTGTGTTAAAATGTAATGACTTAAAGCCCCTAGAACGTTGTAGATCCGAACAACAATAGGTAAGTAACAGTTAGTATAAAAGGAGCAGGAAAATGAGGAACTATATTATTAGGTATGGGAGTATCAAAACTTCTCAACCTCATCAAAATATTGCCCCAGAATAATATTATCTTTCAGAAGTTATATTTCTAATATGAGCTTAGTTTATGTCGTTATAAGCTGTTCTAAGATCCGTAGCATGATTTGATACTGAAAATGCTTTGCTATTTTAGTTCTGATTAATTTGTGAAAGCAAAATACGTTCAATGCATAATTTCTCTCAGGTTTTCTTTCAAGCGTTGCAGTTTTCCTTTCAAAATGTTCCAGACACAGAATATATTAGTTGAAGTGGTGTCTCTGTGATCTGTTCTGACCATGCCTGTATCTTCAGTTTTGTCGGTACCTCTTTTACTTGGGAAAGATCAGAACAATTCAGTTAGAGTACACTGATGCTAAAGAGTCACTCCTCCAAGCTGCTCGGAAAGCTCCACGTTCTGCTTTTGGTTTCCGAATTCAATGCAACAAGTGGGCTGTGATTGTCCGATTACTGCTTGGAGAGATCCCGGAAAGGACAGTTTTTATGCAGAAAGGAATGGAAAAAGCTCTGAGGCCTTACTTTGAGCTTACAAATGTAAGTGTGAGGCTCTTGGTACTAGTGTTACACGCCCAACTGACTGGCATTTACTGTGTGGGCATGGTGGTAGCAAAATACTTTTAAAAAATGCTCTGAACTGGTTACATATTTTTATCCTAGTCTAAGTTGATACTAACTTATTATCCATGGGATCCAGGCTGTCCGAATTGGAGATTTGGGGCTGTTCAAAACCGTGGCTGAGAAATTTGCCAGCATCTTCAGTTCTGATCGAACAAACAACTTAATTGTTCGCCTACGTCACAATGTTATAAGGACAGGTTTACGCAACATTAGCATCTCGTACTCGAAGATCTCACTTACTGATGTAGCTAAGAAGCTTAGTTTGGATTCTCCAAATCCTGTTGCTGATGCAGAAAGCATCGTATCAAAAGCAATTCGAGATGGTGCAATTGAAGCTACATTGGATCATGCTAATGGATGGATGGTATCAAAGGAGACTGGGGATATTTACTCTACAAACGAGCCTCAAGTCGCATTTAACTCAAGAATTGCTTTCTGCCTGAATATGCACAATGAAGCAGTTCGTGCCCTTCGATTTCCACCTAATTCTCACAAGGAAAAGGAAAGCGCGGAGAAGAGAAGAGAAAGGCATCAGCAAGAGCAAGAACTTGCTAAACACATAGCTGAGGAGGATGAGGATGAATTTTGAATATAATAAGGTTCTCGCAATCAAATTTAACTGCGGACCAAATATCAAATTCTTACAAGGATGTTTCGTTTTCTCAGAAGATGGCGTTACATATGTTTCTGTAGCCTTTTACATTCGCTATTTATTGTCATCCAAGTTCATGTTTAGGCTCAGATTTTTGTTATTTCTTTTACACCGTAGTCCTGTTTTTCCATCACCAAAGTACGTCACTTTTTATGATCTCAAACGGCAAGATTTATTTCTCAAAGTTTAACTTTAGTATTTTCTCCGCAGTAACACATGGATGAGATAAATGCCTCAACTTACTGGAAGAAATATTAACTAAATACTCAAAGAACGACAAACTTGATTCAGTTGGCATACATGGAGTATTCAATTGTGTTTATGTATTTATCCTGAAACTGAGATGTGATTCAATTTGTAAGTGTACGAAATGAAACCGAGAGCGTAGGGATAGAAAAAGCTTCAGGATAGGAGAAAACGAGCAGCTGCATTTCAACCAGCAGCACTTGTTCCGAATGATTTGACAATTGTACTGACTCTCTCAGCAAATATTTTGGAAGTTATCTTTTTACCCGGGACATGAAATGAATTCGAGACTGCATCAACATAAGCTGTATGGAATCTCCTGAAAAACTGCACCAATTTTCATGCCAAACATAAATTTGCTGACATATAATGGATACTGAACGTCAATTGCAGTAAAACGATTTCAGTATAAAATTTTCAAATCAGTCAAAGGTATTAGAACTTCAATGTAATAACTGAGGACAACAAAGATGTTCCGGTTTTATATGATTTCCTACAGACCAACAGAAAGAGTTAGTTATCCGAATTTAGAGAAATTTTGAGATTTTATTTAAATTCGTTTTCTAAACAACGTGCACGCT